>NC_057796.1:118827664-118832502 GCF_018294505.1 Triticum aestivum | reverse complement strand
CTCGAAGTTGGGAAACTAACATCGTACGTATTGAACCAGGCTTGGAGTCGGGTACGGTGTTCGGTTTGTAATGTAGTTGGTGGACCATCGAAGTTGTGCATTTGGGATTTAAATACATCACACACCACCGTACCCATACATATTTTTGGGCCGCATGCAATGTATACGGGGTCTTCTGATCAACCACATCTCCCTTGTGCGGTTTTTTGTGACGAGACGCATATCTGTGGGCTCTCCAAGTGTATATATGTCATCCCTTTGACCGATAATGAGGGGTATGTGTTGGCCATGAATGGATCCCTCCTAGTTTGTGTTAGGGCCGGTCACCATCACATGTCGCTCAACCAAAGCTCGAGCTCATGCATTGTCAGGATTCCCTCCCACATGCTCGGATTGCTGGGTTCGACCTACATCATACCATGCGTATCTCTTCCTTAACTACCTCGCCTTCATGGTTGTTGTCTGTATCGAGAGGTAGGCACCACATCTAAATTGTACATTATTCTATATTTAAAACACATATCACCCCTTCCCAACATACATTATTTTGGGCCGCATGCAAGAGGTGCTGGTTTTGTGGTCCCTCTCGTGCGATTTTTATGATGGTTCAATCTATTGGCCCAAGCGGTTTATCGACAACAACAGTTGTTGTTTGACCAAACGATAGATTCATTGGTCTGTCTTATGGTAGGTCATGGCGACATGCATGTATGACCAAAGTATCGATCATTACGTGCATCCGCCCCGCTGACACGAAGTGGGAGGTGGTGGGCCAAGCATCCTAGCTAGGTACGACATTATGTCATTGTAGATATATATCCAAGGGTGCTTTCGGGTTTGCGAGGCAGGTGCCACCAAAGTTATGCATTGTGTATTTAAAGTTTTAAACATCCCCAATATTCCGACATATATTTGGCCACTTCCAGGTGGTTCTTGACTTATGGCCCCTCTCATCGATCTTCGACGACGCGCCCAACCGTGGGCCCGCGCAGTCAAAGTTGTGCATTGGAATTTTGAACATCACAGACCACCCTTTTCACTCATATATATTGGGCCACATGTTGGTGTGCTGTCTATTGACCCTCTCTAGCATTATTTTTTGCTGCAAAGATTCTGATGACGCTCAATGGACACCGGTATAATATCTTAACCGTGTGCAATACAAGTGTGCTGTGAATCACCACTCCTGCGCAAGCGCGAGCAAATTAAGGTGGAGGTATTGGCTCAACCGTGTGCGTTAGCAAGTGCGCTGTAAAATCACCATGACCGTGCAAACGCGAGCAAAGGGTGGAGGTACTGGCTCAACCGTGTGCGATGCAAGTGCGCTGTAAAATCACCACGATCGTGCAAGCGCGAGCAAAGGGTGGAGGTACTGGCTTAACCGTGTGCGATGCAAGTGCGATGTTAAACCACCACATGTGCAAGATAAAGGCGGGTAAGTTTATTCGGAAATTAGGATGAACCGTGTGCGATAGACCAGCTAGCCAGAAATATAAAAACAAACTACCCGCCTTGAGCGTTGCAAAAATCGGCGGTTCCACGCCACTTTTCCTTATTATCATACACACATATTGTTATTGGACCGTGCGCGATCTTGGGCACTCCCGCCCCGCATCAATTCCTTTACCCAAATTTTAGTAGCCACCGTACTTCAACCGTCCCCCACACTCCTCCAGCACCGACCTTATAGTAAAATTGCAGTAGCCAAGGCATTTGAAACTTCGCCCTCCCTCGTCGACCACCATCTCCACCCACCATTATTAAAAAATTCAGTAGCCGCGGTGTATGCTCAAACACCCCCCTCCATAGTCCCCCACCCACCCCCTCCCCCCTCGAACCCTAGCTCGCGGCCGCCGCCGGCATCGCTGCCGCCAACCCCTGCCAGTCTGGCCGTTCCTCCTAGCTTAGATAATAAAGTTCAGGTTACCCAGCGATTCCCATACCATCGCCCCACTCCCCTGAGTTTCTAGATGAGGCCTGCGGTGTCCCTCCCCGCCAGATCCACATCCCCTGCTCCAGAATGTCGCAGCCTAAGCTCGACCACGTATCCCGGGGAGCCCGACGAGTGTTCGCCCAAGAAGAGGTTTATCATGGCCTCTCTCGCAGACGTTGGTGAGGTGGCCGCCGTTCACCTCGACCTATTGATCCCGGAGCAACACGTCGCCGGGGAAGCCGGCGAAGACGTTGACTATGTTGCCATGTCGAAGGCTCCATGTCAGCGGGCTAGCGTATTACTGTATCTCGGGAAAGCTGGCTACGACATCAAGCTCGTCCACAGCGACAGCTTCACGCGGGCCAGGTCACAGGTTAAGTGGTCCATCCCCAACCCCTCTGGTTCAACCGCCATCGATCTCTTCGACGGCCCTGCCGCTGATCTCCTCTGCCAAGCGGTCAAGGATTTGCGAGGTTTATATGCCATCGATTCCATTTTCTCATTTCTGAAGGACACGTTCTACGGCGGGGGCTTGGGATCCTCAATTGCCAAGTCAGATCTCATCGACCACGACCACGAGGAGGGCACCCACGAAGGTTCTTCCAAGGTGAAACAGCCCATTTGTGACATCAGAGAGCGCACCATGGGTTTGTGCTCTTCCAACTCGAAGGATCCCATCCATGAAATGTGAGGCAACATTCTATCAGCAAATCTTACCTTTTCTAGCTTGCCAACCCATACCCTTTGTTGTAGTAGCATTTGTCGTGCGGTGCTTTAACTTGCCGTGTTTAATTATTTCAGTTATGCAAAAATGTATTGTTCAATAGGGCTATGTGATGTTTAAGTATGAATTGTCCACTTTAGTTTCAAGAATGGCTATATTTGGTTGTTTATGGTGAGTACATGCCTTGTTTATCTGTATTTGATTGTTAGGTTGGTTGGAGTGAGCATTTTTTCAGTTATCAAGCAGATGCCTTGTTTATATGTATTTGGTTCTTAGTTTCGTTGTAGTGAGCATTTGTCTAGTTATCAAGCAGATGCCTTGTTTATCTGTATTTGGTTGTTAGGTTGCTTTTTTTAGCATTTGTCCAGTTATCAAGCAGATGCCTTGTTTATCTGTACCTTGTTGTTAGGTTGGTTGTAGTGAGCATTTGTCCAGTTTTCAAGCATATGCCCTGTTTATCTGTATTTGCTTGTTAGGTTGGTTGCAGTGAGACTCTGTCCAGTTTTCAATGGCTATATTTGGTTGTTATACTGGTCATTTATGCCTTGTTTATTTCAGTCATTCACAATGTGTTGTTCATTATGTGCAAGTCAGAACTGTGCTGCTCGACTACCACTGGTACGCGTCGGTGCTATACAAACGGTTTTTAACCCCTTTCCGCAATGGCGTTCGGAACCGTCACCTAGTGAGTGTGGGCAATAGGGGGGTCCTTCCCACACGACCCAGAAACTGTCGAGGATATGCCCTCCTGGCACACACGCTTGGCAAAATGAGGTCGTGTGCGACCGGTGAGCACTCAAATACAGAAATACGTACAGTAGTGCTAAAAAAATACAATTATACAGGCGAAATTATTTCCGGTCGTAAGTACATCCCACACAGTCAGTCACCGCTAAACGTTTCTGTTCGTATATACATCCCACACAGTCACTCCAAGGAAAACGTTTGCACAAGGTGGCGTAACGCAAACAGTTTTCAAGAGAATGTCGTATGTGATTGTTCATTGATCCAACACGGTTTATTCCTAGAAACTTTGTGCGTTGCCTGAGGTCATCGCCCACGGTGTTTTCTCAATAACCGTTTGCAAAAGGAAAACCGCTAATTAGCCAATTAGCAGGCTAATTGCCCTATTATTAATAATCCATCTACTAATCTAATTGACATTCATATTAAGCACATAATATATTCCATTTCCATATTAAGGAAGCAGGATTTCATAATTGAAATACATCGGAGTACAACATGATATAGCTTCAGCACTCAGCTAGCCCATTACACAACTGCACTAGCAGCAAGTTTCACATGCAACATCTAGAACCTTTAGAAATTAGCATCATAGACGGTACATAGAGAGATGCATCTCATCTAGAAAACTGCTGAAGCAGAAGCCGAATATTGAGCCTTCATTCATGTTGAAGGTCTTTGAAACTTTTGGCCAGTGGCTGTGGATGATTGACCGTCCATCCTTTGACTTCTTCAGGAACACTTCAATATTGAACCATGGGTGTTGTATGAAAAATTTCCTCGCCTCCTGACCACAGAGGTGGTTTGAGAGGTAATCATCGGTGAAGCCTGAAAACAAGGATGTGCATAAATATCTTCTCTATATTGGAAATGGGGCAAAGGAATAAAAAAAGGCAAGGTATAATAGTTAGTACCATCTTGTAAACCTCAGTGCTTCCCATTGTTTCCCTGCAACACATATAAGGTAGTTAGTCATCAGGTTAAGTAAGGGTTCGCATGCTATTAGTAAAATATGTTGATGATAAATAAGCACATTGCAGATTCATCAGATTAATTCAAGCCACATGGAAAACCCATTTATCCAAACCAAGCATGATTGAGAACTAGGAAATATAGCACTTGTATATGTTTCTCATGTATTAAGTGCAGCCAAATTCGATTTATTCCTCACATGGTATACAATAACAGAATGCAGCCACAACAATTGAACATCGCATTGCAGAATTGAACCAAGCAGTTAACTAAACACCACAACAAATGAACCAAACGTTAACTGAGCACCACATTGCACAATATGACATACTCCTAATAGAAGATCAGACAGTTAACCAAACCAAGCATGCTTAACAACTTGGAAATATAGCAATTGTATTTGTTTCTCATGTATTTAGTACAGCCAAATTCGATTTATTCCTCACATGGTATACAATAACAGAA
>NC_057796.1:118819513-118827547 GCF_018294505.1 Triticum aestivum | reverse complement strand
CATTGCAGAATTGAACCAAGCAGTTAACTAAACACCACAACAAATGAACCAAATGTTAACTGAGCACCACATTGCACAATATAACATACTCCTAATAGAAGATCAGACAGTTAACCAAACCAAGCATGCTTAACAACTTGGAAATATAGCAATTGTATTTGTTTCTCATGTATTTAGTACAGCCAAATTCGATTTATTCCTCACATGGTATACAATAACAGAATGCAGCCACAACAATTGAACATCGCATTGCAGAATTGAACCAAGCAGTTAACTAAACACCACAACAAATGAACCAAACGTTAACTGAGCACCACATTGCACAATATAACATACTCATAATAGAAGATCAGACAGTTAACCAAACCAAGCATGCTTAACAACTTGGAAATATTGCACCCTGAAGAATTGAGCATCACATTCGTAGAATTGAACCAAGCAGTTAACTGAACACCACATTGCACGACATAGAGAACATATGCACTATAGCAGAAGGTTGCATGGTAAAAGTAGATAGCACAATTCACTAGAATTTGTTAAGGAAAAGTAGTAGCTAGCAAACTGAGCATGGGTCCTTATAGTGAGCTAATAAGACAAGCTACTCCTCATTGTTGGAGATATCGATGACGATTGACTCCTTGGACATGGAAGAGGGCGAGGCCTCCGCATCGTGGGTGCCCTCGTTGTAGTGGTGAGTTGCCTGAGCCGCTCCGGGCACCAACCTGCTGGCTCTCGAGACGAGGTAAGAACGTGCACGCTGAGAAAACACCTCGTAGTCTTCGTCGAAGGCACCGATGGTGGCCTCGAGAAAATGCCACGAACTGTCATTTAAAGCAGCCAACCGTGTCGTGGCGTCGGTGCACGAGGCATCAACGGTGGCCTCGATGGCGAGGTGCTCCTCCAAGATCTGGGGTCGGCACGAATGGCAGCCATTGCGACCTCATCCACACGTGCGGCCGCGATTTGCTTCTCCACTGCCAAATGCTCCTTGAGATCCTGTCTATACTGCGTGCACCATGGCTTAGGGTGGCACTTATTTGGTGGAGGGGTCGGTGATTTGGGTGGAAGGTGTCACGCTCGCGCCGGCGGCCGGGGCATGTGGGATGTGGAAGGAGGAGGAGGATGGGGGTCGGGTGTGGATTACCTGCCTGGATAGGCGAGGCCGAGCAGCGTGAAGGAGGGTCGCCGGTGAGGAGGCGGCGCTGCAAGCAAGGAGTGAAGGTTTCAACATGGAAAGGAAGGCGGAAACAGGGGAAATGTGGCTTTTGGTAAGGGGGAGGGGCGGGGAGGTACATATTTCCGCGGAAGCCGAAAATTTGAAATCGCTTCAGCGAAAAAACTGGCGCGCAAAGTGTCATCAGACACGGTCCCTTATTCAGAGCGGGCTGTGGACTGTAGCCGTCGCACCTTCTCGCATAAGCCGTATGCGTACTATACTCCGACGGTGCTCCAAGATATTTTGTGTTGCATCTCACACGGTTGGTTATAATGAACTAGGATCTACTTGATTTTTCGTCTTGATTTGAATTACATAATGGGGTCACAGCGGCCATGGACGGTGTTTGAATTGCTAGAACTTTTATCTGTAGTGAACATGCAACTATATGTGTGTCATAAAAGAATTGGAATTATTCAGGGTTCGTTTGGACATTTTTATGCATTAACTGAGTTTTCAATGCATTTATGTGCATAATTCAAATTTGAACTACATGCACATGCTCCAGAGCATACAAATTGGTTGAAAAATCAAATCTTTGTCCTTGGGTGCATGCTTAGGTCCCATGCAAGAAATGGGAATGAATGTCAAACACCCTGCCACCGTCACTCGGCCGCAAACCTTGAGATACCTTGTTTTTAAATTCTAGTAAATCCAAAACTCATCTGAAATTCATGAAACTTACCATGCTATCATGGAACGGCATCAACATGCCGTGGTAAATTTTTTGTCCCATTTGGGGCAGGTTTGGGTATATGCTTCTCACAAACGAGAGCTTCTCACAACAAGCATGATGGTTTCGGTAGGGAACGCCCCACCTTTGGGGACGAAATGATATCCATTGCCTCTTATTGATTTTAAAAAATTTCTCGTGTCAACATAGAACAACAGGAGTGTTGTGTTATTTTTTGTGATTTTTCGGGGTTCGTTTGGACATTTTTATGCATTAACTGAGTTCTCAACGCATTTATGTGCATAATTCAAATTTGAACTACATGCACATGCTCTAATGCATATAAATTGGTTGAAAATTCAAATATGTGTCCTTGGTTGCATGCTTAGGTCCCATGCAAGAAAAGGTAATGAATGTCAAACACCCTGCCACGGTCACTCGGCCGCAAACATTGAGATACCTGGTTTTTAAATTCTAGTAAATCCAAAGCTCGTCTGAAATTCATGAAACTTGGCATGCCATCATGGAGCGGCATCAACATGCCGTGGTAAATTTTTTGTCCCATTTGGGGCAGGTTTGGGGATATGCTTCTCACAAACCAGAGCTTCTATATGTTTCTCACAAACTAGAGCTTCTCACAACAAGCATGATGGTTTCGGTAGGGAACGCCCCACCTTTGGGGACAAAACGATATCCATTGCCTCTTATTGCTTTCAAAATTTTCTCGTGTCAACATAGAACAGCAGGAGTGTTGTGTTATTTTTTGTGATTTTTCGGGGTTCGTTTGGACATTTTTATGCATTGATTTTTCAATGCATTTATGTGCATAATTCAAATTTGAACTACATGCACATGCTCCAGTGCATATAAATTGGTTGAAAAATCAAATCTTTGTCCTTGGGTGCATGCTTAGGTCCCACGCAAGAAATGGGAATGAATGTCAAACACCCTGCCACCATCACTCGGCCGCAAACATTGAGATACCTGGTTTTTAAATTCTAGT
This sequence comes from Triticum aestivum, assembly GCF_018294505.1. Classification (NCBI taxonomy): domain Eukaryota; kingdom Viridiplantae; phylum Streptophyta; class Magnoliopsida; order Poales; family Poaceae; genus Triticum; species Triticum aestivum. Next base: position 118,824,655 of record NC_057796.1, on the reverse strand, counting down.
AAATCCAAAACTCGTCTGAAATTCATGAAACTTGGCATGCTATCATGGAGCGGCATCAACATGCTGGGGTAAATTTTTTGTCCCATTTGGGGCAGGTTTGGGTATATGCTTCTCACAAACGAGAGCTTCTCACAACAAGCATGATGATTTCAGTAGGGAACGCCCCACCTTTGGGGACGAAATGATATCCATTGCCTCCTATTGCTTCCAAAAAATTTCTCGTGTCAACATAGAACAACAGGAGTGTTGTGTTATTTTTTGTGATTTTTCAGGGTTCATTTGGACATTTTATCCATTATCTGAGTTCTTAATGCATTTATGTGCATAATTCAAATTTGAACTACATGCACGTGCTCTGGTGCATATAAATTGGTTGAAAAATCTAATCTTTGTCCTTGGGTGCATGCTTAGGTCCAATGCAAGAAATGGGAATGAATTTCAAACACCAGGGCACCATTGATTGCCGGCAAAATGTTGAGATACTTTGTTTTTAAATTCTAGTAAATCCAAAACTCGTCTAAAATTCATGAAACTTGGCATGCTATAATGGAATGCCACCCGACATGCTGTGGTATTTTTCGTGTCCATTTTGAGAGAAGGCGCACTCGAATAACAGCCAACAAAGGCATTTTGAAAAAATAGCTGCCACTTTAATATCTCAAACGTTTGTATAATTCAAACCGTGTGCGTTATGTTAACCATTCACGTGACGCCACGTGTCTTGGTTTTAATGGCTCTTGATCGCAAACGTTTTAGATAGAACACCCGTATGCAAAGTGAGAGCAGGATTTGTGCATCTCTTGAACACAAACGGTTCTTTTGGATGACCCGTGTGAACCACTTACAAACAATTTGGTGCAATTTGCATCTGTCATATTGGGTATGTTGCCATTTGTCAAACTAGAAAGATTGACATTTGTTGATCTAGTAACATTGCCATTTGCCAACCTTGTAACACTATGATTTGTCAAAATATGAAGCTAAAAATCACTAGCAGTATCTAATTTTTGCAACTAAAATTCAGTAATTAAGCATAGATGGAGGCGAGTGGGCGTGTTCAGCCGGGCGTGCAGCGGGCGGCGCAGTACTATTCGATTTGACAGCGGGCGGCGGAGTTCCTGATACTGCTTTAATGCAGACGAGGGAGAGGGTAGCGGTTCCCGAAATGTTGAATGGCCAATGATGCATCCTACTTCAATTAGCATCGTGTGAATGCATGAGGGAAGTAATGGGAGGAGGACCGGGAAAAGAGGCAGCACGATGTGAATGCAACGCAGTTTGCACTCATATAAAGGCGACCCTCCATTCCAATGCATCTACCACATCGTACGCACCTAAGCATTTGCCTAAGCACCTACACTAATGAGCGCAAAAGTGCTCACTCCAGACCCATGGCGGTGATGCGCGCGAGCGGCCAGCGGCTGTGCCAGATGGTCCAGAGACGCCGGCCTGCGGCATGGCACCGTGGATCGTCTCCACACGGTGTTGGCGACCGGATGGTGGATGGCCGCCGTCGACGCCAGCTACGACTCTCAGTATGACCAGATGATCGTTCGCACTACCAACAGGTTCACCGTCGTCAAGAAGCTCGTGGACGACATTGCCGTACTCCTCCAGCCCCCGCACCCGAGCTCCTCATTGCCTGCCACCCTAATCGGCCTCCATGGTCGGAACCTCTTTCAAGCACTGGTGGCCCTGCGACTGCCCGCCGACGCCACGAAGAATGTCCACCTCGAAGTCGCGCTCACCGCGAGGCGCCTCGCCCTGCAAGAAACCATAGACCTGCACATCCATGTGTACAAGCGAATCGTGTACATAGGTATCTACAAGGCCAGTGAGGACGCTACGACGTTGGCCTTCTTCAACCGGCTGGAAGCCTTGGATGCCTTAGCTGAGAAGCACCTTGACCTTGCCACAAAAGCCGCTGCTCCTTAGCCGCCAGACGGTGGCCCGATGCACTGAGTTGAGGAGGAGGAGGTCGTACGTTGATGGATGCATCTTTCTTCTTGCCTCCTGTAACCTCCACTGCGATTGCATCATCGTGGCCTTAATTCTTATTGTGCTATTGCATTCTCGTTCTAGTCAATGCAGACATGTGCGATCCCTTTGCTTAATTATATGCATCACTGTAACTAGTACTCCATCCGTCAATTTATAAGTTGTGCTGCCAGTGTTTGGGGCCGGCGCACGATCACGCACATCTTGTTAAGTTGAACCGTTTATGTTCTCTTCCCTAATCGAAAATAGTTCATTCGACTGAACCATATGCCATATATCACACACACCTTGATCTGGCTGACCGTTTCTATTGCTTTCCATAATAGCAAACAGTTCATCAGAGCGAACCGTATGCCGTATATCTTAAACGCATTAATATGGATGCTCGTTTCTGTTGTTCTGTCTAATTGCAAATAGTTTGTGTGGATCAACCGTATGCCCTGCTTCGCAGACGCAACTAAAATCTGAACCATGTTTGATGCATCCGTCATCGCAAATGTTTTGCACCTTTTTTGACGGTTTTTTTACACCACCGTTTGCGATTATGGCATCGCACACAGTTTCATCGAAGGGTCGCTGATCGTAGTGTTGCGTTAGCAGCATCCTGCAGTAGTGTACATCAATACCAGTTTGAACGGCTATATTTGGTTCCAGTTATTCCCGGTGTAGTTAACACATGCCCTTTATTTTAGTTTTACACATTTATCTAGTGTGATGTTTAAGCATTACCTACGTTCTATTCATTTTCAACAATACCAGTTTGAATTGCAATATTTGATGGCTGTTAAGCCTGCTGTCGGTAACATTGCCTTCCATTTTAAATCTGCTTTAACAGCATGCTGAAACCAACACATTCAAGCTATCATTTGGTGATGATGTTGTTTACCTTTGCTATATTTGTTTGATGTTAAGGTTGTTGTACTTATCATGCCTTTCTGCTACTTATGCAGGACAACAACAGGAGTGGCCACCATTTTCCGCCGAGGTTAGCTTCATCCCTCTGCTTGTACTCCCCCCGTCGTTCCATAATGTAGTGCATATAGATCCAGGCATGAACACTTGTTAGCTTCTAATATTGACTTGTTTCTTGTAGGTACATATGCCCTTGGCAAGGATCCATGCATCAACCCTTTTTGCATATGGGGCAATGAGATATTCATGAACAAGCATCAAGTGAGGAAACTGATAAGGATTATTAGCAAAAAGATATGAATGGTGGCAAGCAAATTATTTGTTTATGCTCTATCCAACACAACATTGAGTTGTAGGATGGTAACTACAAACTTTGCATCCTTCTCTTTTTACTGCCCATAATGAGCTGTTAGACAACAATGTCTGAATCTTTTTCGTTCGCAGTGGTTCCCGAAGCAGTTCACTCAAGATTACCTCGCAAAGTACATGATTGATGGACACGCAATGAAGGTTAAAGTATTTCATCCAGACTACAATGAGCATCGAGAAGTCGTAATGAAGACAGTGAAGGATGGACGGGCAGCCATCACAAGGGGTTGGCCTAGAGTCGTGCGCGCATTACGCATGGAGGAGGGCACAATATGGGCATTCCGATTCACCTTCTCCAGCAACCAGAATGTCTTTCACCTCTCTCTTTACAGTCTTTAGTACAACTATGGTTCATCATTCTTTACTTGGTGCTTCTGTAGTTATTCAGTATATGTATTGTGCATCGAATTATGCATTCGTGGTTGAACCTATATTTGTAATAGACATGGTTGGATATGAAATAAGTGATTGCCTACTTTATTAGGAATTAATTAGGGATTGCACTGCACACGGTTTGCGAAAGCGAAACGTCTGCGATAGACGTGGAGATCAGAAACGTTTCTAGGATCCACTACGTGTGCGTTCAATCTCCACTGCACACACGACATCCTTGAAAATTGTTTGCGTTAGGCCACCTTGCGCAAACGTTTACCACATAAAAATTGTGAGTGATGGACAGCCTTTGCCACACAGTTTCTTCTACGCACCGTGTGTGATGCATTCAATAATGCAAACGATAAAATTGTTAATATCGTGTGCAATGGCAACGCTATCACAAACGATTTAACGGGGAAAATTGTGTGTGATGTACCTGTGAACGGAAATGTTTTCCTTGGAGCGACTGTGTGGGATGTACATACGAACGGAAACGTTTAGCGTGGACTGACTGTGTGGGATGTGCTTGCGACCGGAAACAATTTTGCCTGTATAATTGTATTTTTTAGCTCTACTGTACGTATTTCCGTATTTGAGCGCTCACCGATCGCACACGAACTCATTTTGCCGAGCGTGTGTGCTAGGAGGGCATATCCCCGACGGTTTCTGGGTCGTGCCCCTATTGCCGTCACTCACTAAGCGATGGTTCCAAATGTCGTCGCGGAAAGGGGTTAAAAACCGTTTGTATAGCACCGACGCATACCAGTGTATTTTTTCTTGATATATATGTGTTATAGCCGGGCTATAGAATAAGTGCCCGCTTCACTCTCTCTCATCTCTTCTCACTCCTCCAAGTAGGATTTTAATGACATGGCAAGTCTTATAGCCTGCTGACTAGGCCTTATTAGACTTGCTCTTAGGCCCAATATAAATGGAAGGAGGGAGTACTATGAGCACTGCATACTCTACTACAGATGTTGTCAGTACTCCACTAGTATTATTGGACAGGGAGCTTAAAAAAGTTACTATTGTACTGGCAATACGTGGCGAAATCCTAGTAGGAAGAGCATGTGCGAGAACAAGCACATTCACATGGTTGAAAACAAATTGGAAACCATCTCTATTTGAATACAAATCTAGGAGTATGTACGAATCTAATAATACTGATTGGGCATTGTTGAATGTTGATACTTTTTTCTGTAAGTTTGATCAAAGTAGAGATACTTTGACTACACATAAAACTTATATGTAAACTAGAAAGGATCGGAGGGAGTATATTGTACGTTCAAAAGTGAAACAAACATTGAATACCCTTTATATATGATTTGCGGATGCTATGATCACCGGTTCAAAATTTTGAATCCGCCTTAGGTATCACACATGCACCCACTCGTTCTGTCTCAATTTCATCTCGGGGTCCGGAGATCAATTGAAAGAGGACTAGGGTGGGTACAATACGTTCGTTTCGCTAGTGAACGTACAATATAC
>NC_057796.1:118807356-118819295 GCF_018294505.1 Triticum aestivum | reverse complement strand
GGTCATTTCTATCATAGAAACAAACCAAACCTTTATCTCCTTGCACGACACGCAATTGATCTCTCAAGATCAATTGATCTCGTCAAGATGTGTCGGGGCATGAACCAAATGGGATGTCAAAACTAAGACGGGAAGCCACACATAGTGGAGGCAAAGTGAAACTTTAAATGAACCGTTTGTTGTATGCATGTCGGACAAATTACAACATTGGAAATACAAGCATGGTCTAGGCCCACATGCGAATGATACTCGGCGGAATGTTCAAATGAGGCATGCGGGAGGATGGACTCGACCGGAGGGCGGCATGATCGATGGAGAAGAGGGTTGGAGAGGAATGAGAAATAAGCAACGCCACATGATTATACTTGAACGGCTCAAATAAACAGTAAGTTGTCTCGTTTTCCCTTCCGTCTTGGTCATGGAGTAAGATACTCCCTCTGTTTTTATTTACTCTGCATATTAGGTTTGACTGAAGTCAAACTTCATTAAATTTGACCAAATTTATAGAAAACTAGCAAGATGCATGTGCGTTACACGGAACATCAAGATCTTGTGGGAGAAAAGGATGAACGAGGGAAGGCCTTATCTGCAAATGTGGAGAGGAGTGCGGGTAAATTGTCATAGTTTCCTTCCAATCCGTTAGATAGGCCGGACGGCCTATGTTGCAGGATAGCAGGCACACCATCATCACCAACTCTGCTTTTTATAAGAGTAGAAATATGAACATTAACAATAGAAAATCTATATGATGTGAAAGTATACTTGTTGGGGAACGTAGTAATTTCAAAAAAATTCCTACGCACATGCAAGATCATGGTGATGCATAGCAACGAGAGGGGAGAGTGTTGTCCATGTACCCTCGTAGACCGAAAGCGGAAGCGTTAACACAACGCGGTTGATGTAGTCATACGTCTTCACGATCCGACCGATCAAGTACCGAACGCACGGCACCTCCGAGTTCAGCACACGTTCAGCTCGATGACGTCCCTCGAACTCCGATCCAGCCGAGTGTTGAGGGAGAGTTTCGTCAGCACGACGGCGTGGTGACGATGATGATGTTCTACCGACGCAGGGCTTCGCCTAAGCTCCGCTACGATATTATCGAGGTGTAATATGGTGGAGGGGGGCACCGCACACAGCTAAAATATCGTATATCAATTGTGTGTCTATGGGGTGCCCCCTGCCCCCGTATATAAAGGAGCAAGGGGGGAGGCGGCCGGCCTAGGAGGAGGGCGCGCCAAGGGGGGAGTCCTACTCCCACCGGGAGTAGGATTCCTCCTTTCCTTGTTGGAGTAGGAAAAGGGAAGGGAGAAGGAGAAACAAGGAAGGGGGCGCCCCCCCTCCCTAGTCCAATTCGGACTAGTCCATGGGGAGGGGTGCGGCCTCCCTTTGGGGCCTTTCTCTCCTTTCCCGTATGGCCCATTAAGGCCCAATACGAATTCCCGTAACTCTCTGGTACTCCGAAAAATACCCGAATCACTCGGAACCTTTCCGAAGTCCGAATATAGTCGTCCAATATATCGATCTTTACGTCTCGGCCATTTCGAGACTCCTAGTCATGTCCCCGATCTCACCCGGGACTCAGAACTCCTTCGGTACATCAACATACATAAACTCATAATAAAACTGTCATCGTAACGTTAAGCGTGCGGACCCTACGGGTTCGAGAACTATGTAGACATGACCGAGACACCTCTCCGGTCAATAACCAATAGCGGAACCTGGATGCTCATATTGGTTCCCGCATATTCTACGAAGATCTTTATCGGTCAAACCGCATAACAACATACGTTGTTCCCTTTGTCATCGGTATGTTACTTGCCCGAGATTCGATCGTCGGTATCTCAATACCTAGTTCAATCTCGTTACCGGAAAGTCTCTTTACTCGTTCCGTAATACATCATCCCACAACTAACTCATTAGTTAATATGCTTGCAAGGCTTATAGTGATGTGCATTACCGAGTGGGCCCAGAGATACCTCTCCGACAATCGGACTGACAAATCCTGATCTCGAAATACGCCAACCCAATAAGTGCCTTTGGAGACACCTGTAGGGCACCTTTATAATCACCCAGTTACGTTGTGACGTTTGGTAGCACACAAAGTGTTCCTCCGGTAAACGGGAGTTGCATAATCTCATAGTCATAGGAACATGTATAAGTCATGAAGAAAGCAATAGCAACATACTAAACGATCGAGTGCTAAGCTAACGGAATGGGTCAAGTCAATCACGTCATTCTCCTAATGAGGTGATCCCATTAATCAAATGACAACTCATGTCTATGGCTAGGAAACATAACCATCTTTGATTAACGAGCTAGTCAAGTAGAGGCATACTAGTGACACTCTGTTTGTCTATGTATTCACACATGTATTATGTTTCCGGTTAATACAATTCTAGCATGAATAATAAACATTTATCATGATATAAGGAAATAAATAATACTTTATTATTGCCTCTAGGGCATATTTCCTTCAGTCTCCCACTTGCACTGGAGTCAATAATCTAGTTCACATCACCATGTGATTTAACATCAATAATTCACATCACCATGTGATTAACACCCATAGTTCACATTGTCATGTGACCAACACCCAAAGGGTTTACTAGAGTCAATATTCGAGTTCACATCGCTATGTGATTAACACCCAAAGAGTACTAAGGTGTGATCATATTTTGATTGTGAGATAATTTTAGTCAACGGGTCTGTCACATTCAGATCCGTAAGTATTTTGCAAATTTCTATGTCTACAATGCTCTGCACGGAGCTACTCTAGCTAATTGCTCCCACTTCCAATATATATCTAGACCGAGACTTAGAGTCATCTAGATTAGTGTCAAAACTTGCATCGACGTAACCCTTTACGACGAACCTTTTGTCACTTCCATAATCGAGAAACATATCCTTATTCCACTAAGGATAATTTTGACCGTTGTCCAGTGATCTACTCCTAGATCACTATTGTACTCCCTTGCCAAAATCAGTGTAGGGTATACAATAGATCTGGTACACAGCATGGCATACTTTATAGAACCTATGGCCAAGGCATAGGGAATGACTTTCATTCTCTTTCTATCTTCTGCCGTGGTCGGGCTTTGAGTCTTACTCAATTTCACACCTTGTAACACAGGCAAGAACTCTTTCTTTGACTGTTCTATTTTGAACTACTTAAAAATCTTGTTAAGGTATGTACTCATTGAAAAAACTTGTCAAGCGTCTTGATCTATCTCTATAGATCTTGATGCTCAATATGTAAGCAGCTTCACCGAGGTCTTTCTTTGAAAAACTCCTTTCAAACACTCCTTTATGCTTTGCAGAATAATTCTACATTATTTCCGATCAACAATATGTCATTCACATATACTTATCAGAAATGCTGTAGTGCTCCCACTCACTTTCTTGTAAATACAGGCTTCACCGCAAGTCTGTATAAAACTATATCCTTTGATCAACTTATCAAAGCGTATATTCCAACTCCGAGATGCTTGCACCAGTCCATAGATGGATCGCTGGAGCTTGCATATTTTTTTAGCACTTTTAGGATTGACAAAACCTCCTGGTTGCATCATATACAACTCTTCTTTAATAAACCCATTAAGGAATGCAGTTTTGTTTATCCATTTGCCATATTTCATAAAATGTGGCAATTGCTAACATGATTCAGACAAACTTAAGCATAGATACGAGTGAGAAACTCTCATCGTAGTCAACACCTTGAATTTGTCGAAAACCTTTTTGCGACAATTCTATCTTTGTAGACAGTAACACTACTATCACTGTCTGTCTTCCTCTTGAAGATCCATTTAATCTCAATGGCTCGCCGATCATTGGGCAAGTCAATCAAAGTCCATACTTTGTTCTCATATATGGATCTTATCTCAGATTTCATGGCCTCAAGCCATTTCGCGGAATCTGGGCTCACCATCGCTTCTTCCTAGTTCGTAGGTTCATCATGGTCTAGTAACATAACCTCCAGAACAGGATTACCGTACCACTCTGGTGCGGATCTTAATCTGGTTGACCTACGAGGTTCTGTAATAACTTGATCTGAAGTTTCATGATCATTATCATTAACTTCCCCACTAATTGGTGTAGGTGTCGCAGACACTGGTTTCTGTGATGATCTACTTTCCAATAAGGGAGCAGGTACAGTTACCTCATCAAGTTCTACTTTCCTCCCACTCACTTCTTTCGAGAGAAACTCCTTCTCTAGAAAGGATCCATTCTTAGCAACGAATGTCTTGCCTTCGGATCTGTGATAGAAGGTGTACCCAACGGTCTCCTTTGGGTATCCTATGAAGACACATTTCTCCGATTTAGGTTTGAGCTTATCAGGATGAAACCTTTTTACATAAGCATCGCAACCCCAAACTTTAAGAAACGACAACTTTGGTTTCTTGCCAAACCACAGTTCATAAGATGTCATCTCAACGGATTTAGATGGTACCCTATTTAACGTGAATGCAGCTGTCTCTAATGCATAACCCCAAAACGATAGTGGTAGATCGGTAAGAGACATCATATATCGCACCATATCTAATAAAGTACGGTTACGACGTTCGGACACACCATAACACCGTGGTGTTCCAAGTGGCGTGAGTAGTGAAACTATTTCACATTGTTTTAACTGAAGGCCAAACTCGTAACTCAAATACTCTTCTCCACGATGAGATCGTAGAAACTTTATTTTCTTGTTACGATGATTTTCTGCTTCACTCTGAAAATTATATGAACCTTTCAAATGTTTCAGACTTCTGTTTCATTAAGTAGATATACCCATATCTGCTCAAATCATCTGTGAAGGTCAGAAAATAATGATACCTGCTACGAGCCTCAATATTCATCGGACCACATACATCTGTATGTATGATTTCCAACAAATCTGTTGCTCTCTCCATAGTTCCGGAGAACGGCGTTTTAGTCATCTTGCCCATGATGCACGGTTCGCAAGCATCAAGTGATTCATAATCAAGTGATTCCAAAATCTCATCAGTATGGAGTTTCTTCATGCGCTTTACACCAATATGACCTAAACGGCAGTGCCACAAATAAGTTGCACTATCATTATTAACTTTGCATCTTTTGGCTTCAATATTATGAATATGTGTATCACTACGATCGAGATCCAACAAACCATTTTTGTTGGTGTGTATGACCATAGAAGGTTTTTTATTCATGTAAACAGAACAACAATTGTTCTCTAACTTAAATGAATAATTGTATTGCAATAAACATGATCAAATCATATTCATGCTCAACGCAAACACCAAATAACACTTATTTAGTTTCAACACTAATCCCGAAAGTACAGGGAGTGTGCGATGATGATCATATCAATCTTGGAACTACTTCCAACACACATCGTCACCTCGCCTTTTTACTAGTCTCTGTTTATTTTGCAACTCCCGTTTCGAGTTACTACTCTTAGCAACTGAACCAGTATCAAATACCGAGGGGTTGCTATAAACACTAGTAAGTACACATCAATAACATGTATATCCAATATACCTTTGTTCACTTTGCCATCCTTCTTATCCACCAAATACTTGGGGCAGTTCCGCTTCCAGTGACCAGTCCCTTTGCAGTAGAAGCACTTAGTCTCAGGCTTAGGTACAGACTTGGGCTTCTTCACTTGAGTAGCAACTTGCTTGCCGTTCTTTTTGAAGTTCCCCTTCTATCCCTTTGCCCTTTTCTTGAAACTAGTGGTCTTGTTAACCATCAACACTTGATGCTCTTTCTTGATTTCTACCTTCGTCGATTTCAGCATCGTGAAGAGCTCGGGAATTAATTTCGTCATCCCTTACATACTATAGTTCATCATGAAGTTCTACTAACTTGGTGATGGTGACTAGAGAATTCTGTCAATCACTATTTTATCTAGAAGATTAACTCCCACTTGATTCAAGCGATTGTAGTACCCAGACAATCTGAGCACATGCTCACTGCTTGAGCTATTCTCCTCCATCTTTTAGCTATAGAACTTGTTGGAGACTTCATATCTCTCAACTCGGGTATTTGCTTGAAATATTAACTTCAACTCCTGGAACATCTCATATGGTCCATGACGTTCAAAACGTCTTTGAAATCCCCATTCTAAGCTGTTAAGCATGGTGCACTAAACTATCAAGTAGTCATCATATTGAGCTAGCCAAACGTTCATAACGTCTGCATCTGCTCCTGCAGTAGGTCTGTCACCTAGCGGTGCATCAAGGACATAATTCTTCTATGCAGCAATGAGGATAATCCTCAGATCACGGATCCAATCCGCATCTTTGCTACTAACATCTTTCAACATAATTTTTCTCTAGGAACATATAAAAATAAACACAGGGAAGCAACAACGCGAGCTATTGATCTACAACATAATTTGCAAAATACTATCAGGACTAAGTTCATGATAAATTTAAGTTCAATTAATCATATTACTTAGGAACTCCCACTTAGATAGACATCCCTCTAATCTTCTAAGTGATCACGTGATCCATATCAACTAAACCATGTCCGATCATCACGTGAGATGGAGTAGTTTCAACGGTGAACATCACTATGTTGATCATATCTACTATATGATTCACGCTCGACCTTTCGGTCTCCGTGTTCCGAGGCCATATCTGCATATGCTAGGCTCATCAAGTTTAACCTGAGTATTCCGCGTGTGCAACTGTTTTGCACCTGTTGTATTTGAACGTAGAGCCTATCACACCCGACCATCACGTGGTGTCTCAGCACGAAGAACTTTCGCAACGGTGCATACTCAGGGAGAACACTTTTATCTTGAAATTTTAGTGAGCGATCATCTTATAATGCTACCGTCAATCAAAGCAAGATAAGATGCATAAAAGATTAACATCACATGCAATCAATATAAGTGATATGATATGGCCATCATCATCTTGTGCTTGTGATCTCCATCTCCGAAGCACCGTCATGATCACCATCGTCACCGGCGCGACACCTTGATCTCCATCGTAGTATCGTTGTCGTCTCACCAACTTATTGCTTTTACGACTATCGCTACCGCTTACTGATAAAGTAAAACAATTACATGGCGATTGCATTGCATACAATAAAGCGACAACCATATGGCTCCTGCCAGTTGCCGATAACTCGGTTACAAAACATGATCATCTCATACAATAAAATATAGCATCATGTCTTGACCATATCACTTCACAACATGCCCTGCAAAAACAAGTTAGACGTCCTCTACTTTGTTGTTGCAAGTTTTACGTGGCTGCTACGGGCTTAGCAAGAACCGTTCTTACCTACGCATCAAAACCACAACGATAGTTTGTCAAGTTGGTGTTGTTTTAACCTTCGCAAGGACCGGGCGTAGCCACACTCGGTTCAACTAAAGTGAGAGAGACAAACACCCGCCGGTCACCTTTAAGCAACGAGTGCTTGCAACGGTGAAACCAGTCTCGCGTAAGCGTACGCGTAATGTCGGTCCGGGCCGCTTCATCTCACAGTACCGCCGAACCAAAGTATGACATGCTGGTAAGCAGTATGACTTATATCGCCCACAACTCACTTGTGTTCTACTCGTGCATAGCATCAACGCATAAAACCTGGCTCGGATGCCACTGTTGGGGAACGTAGTAATTTCAAAAAAATTCCTACGCACACGCAAGATCATGGTGATGCATAGCAACGAGAGGGGAGAGTGTTGTCCACGTACCCTCGTAGACCGAAAGCGGAAGCGTTAACACAACGTGGTTGATGTAGTCGTACGTCTTCATGATCCGACCGATCAAGTACCGAACGCACAGCACCTCCGAGTTCAGCACACGTTCAGCTCGATGACGTCCCTCGAACTCCGATCCAGCCGAGTGTTGAGGGAGAGTTTCGTCAGCACGACGGCGTGGTGACGATGATGATGTTCTACCGACGCAGGGCTTCACCTAAGCTCCGCTACGATATTATCGAGGTGTAATATGGTGGAGGGGGCACCGCACACGGCTAAAATATCGTATATCAATTGTGTGTCTATGGGGTGCCCCCCTGCCCCCGTATATAAAGGAGCAAGGGGGGAGGCGGCCGGCCTAGGAGGAGGGCGCGCCAAGGGGGGAGTCCTACTCCCACCGGGAGTAGGATTCCTCCTTTCCTTGTTGGAGTAGGAAAAGGGAAGGGAGAAGGAGAAACAAGGAAGGGGGCGCCCCCCCTCCCTAGTCCAATTCGGACTAGTCCATGGGGAGGGGTGCGGCCTCCCTTTGGGGCCTTTCTCTCCTTTCCCGTATGGCCCATTAATGCCCAATACGAATTCCCGTAACTCTCCGGTACTCCGAAAAATACCCGAATCACTCGGAACCTTTCCGAAGTTCGAATATAGTCGTCCAATATATCGATCTTTACGTCTCGGCCATTTCGAGACTCCTAGTCATGTCCCCGATCTCATCCGGGACTCAGAACTCCTTCGGTACATCAACATACATAAACTCATAATAAAACTGTCATCGTAACGTTAAGCGTGCGGACCCTACGGGTTCGAGAACTATGTAGACATGACCGAGACACCTCTCCGGTCAATAACCAATAGCGGAACCTGGATGCTCATATTGGTTCCCGCATATTCTACGAAGATCTTTATCGGTCAAACCGCATAACAACATACGTTGTTCCCTTTGTCATCGGTATGTTACTTGCCCGAGATTCGATCGTCGGTATCTCAATACTAGTTCAATCTCGTTACCGGAAAGTCTCTTTACTCGTTCCGTAATACATCATCCCGCAACTAACTCATTAGTTACAATGCTTGCAAGGCTTATAGTGATGTGCATTACCGAGTGGGCCCAGAGATACCTCTCCGACAATCGGAGTGACAAATCCTAATCTCGAAATACGCCAACCCAACAAGTACCTTTGGAGACACCTGTAGAGCACCTTTATAATCACCCAGTTACGTTGTGACGTTTGGTAGCACACAAAGTGTTCCTCCGGTAAACGGGAGTTGCATAATCTCATAGTCATAGGAACATGTATAAGTCATGAAGAAAGCAATAGCAACATACTAAACGATCGAGTGCTAAGCTAACGGAATGGGTCAAGTCAATCACGTCATTCTCCTAATGAGGTGATCCCGTTAATCAAATGACAACTCATGTCTATGGCTAGGAAACATAACCATCTTTGATTAACGAGCTAGTCAAGTAGAGGCATACTAGTGACACTCTGTTTGTCTATGTATTCACACATGTATTATGTTTCCGGTTAATACAATTCTAGCATGAATAATAAACATTTATCATGATATAAGGAAATAAATAATACTTTATTATTGCCTCCAGGGCATATTTCCTTCAATACTCAATACTGAATCTAATGGTATTGATTTGTTATTGTATATGTTATTATTTCTGTCTGTAAAACTTTGTCAAAGTTTACAAAGTTTGACTTTGAGCAAAGCTAAAATGCGGAGTAAATAAAAACAGTGGGAGTACGCAGGGACTAGTATATATAGTTACTACTGCCGGAACATGGTAAGTTGGACCCCTAAATGCGGGCACGAACCGGGCACGCCTCAATTATTCATTCAAACAGTCGAACACCTACATTTAGCACACCATCCGGCTACTTAATCAAGTGTTACGCTTCACTACTTGAAAAGGAAAAGGGTGGTACCATACCCAAAACCACCACACTTGGGGCTAGGGTAACAACTTGGTATTGTACCACATTTGAATCACGGCACAAAAACCACCTGTTCTGCGCCTAATGCGCAACACGGAGCACTGACGCTCGAATTTGGTTGGCAAAACAGGGAAACCGGCATGTGGGGCACACCTGTCGGGACGACGTGGCGCAGACTAGTCCAATGGAGGAACTGGCCCACGACCTCCTCACCACCGGCAACCGTTCATGTGGGTCGTAGGGGCCAGCAACGTGGCACAGCTCCAGCACCGCCTCTGGACACGACGACCGCGGTGAGCGACATGCTCATCGTCGCTGGACACGATCGGCTTCAGTGTGCCGAGGGTGGCATTAGCGCTGTGGCATGACCAGCAGATCAACACTCGGCTCATCGAGGATGCACGGGGCACCGAAGTGCGCACGCGCCGCGACGCGTCCGCGGAGTGGTGTAGCACGGCCAACTGCATCCCCAGGACCTGAGACCATGCCGCGTCGTCTTGCTTTTTCAATGACATGTGGGGATTGCATGTGAGCAAAGGGCATCTCCAACGTTGCCACGACCGTAGTTGGCTACCCTGGCACACCAAAAACCCTCGTCCCTCGCATCATCACGCGTTGCGTTCCCAGCCGGCACTAGCTGCCCACATTCATGTCATCCGTCCGTATGCCGTCATTGAGAGACTCGGTGCCCGAGGAACCAACTCCGGCAACTTAATGATGCACCCGGACGCTTGGCCTCGCCGGAATGCGTTACTTAAAGCGGCAACGCCCAGCTAACCTCCACACCATAGCGCATCATCCTGCTACCTGGCACCACATCTGCCATGACTGCGAGCGCGAACGCTCTGTGGGGGAGCTTGTCTTCGGGGATGAAGCTCGAGGTCGCCGCCCTCGCTCAAGTCGCCGCTCGCGATGCAATAGCGGCATAGCCGGATGCGGACGCGACCGCACAAGCGGTGGCCACGCTTGCGGCCGACGACGGGAGCACTGTCAGCCACGCGTCCTACTTTCTGCCGTCCAACGTTCGGCATCGCCGAGGTCGGGGACTCCTCCGAGGCTGGGTAGGGCATAGGAGGCGGCAGGGCATGGTGTGCCAACTGGCCGGTCCGTCTCCCGTGTTCTACTCTTCCTCATCGGAGACCGCACCTTCACTTCACAGGTCTTGAACCCTGCCCCCGTACATGGAGATCGCAGATGGAGGACGTTTGTCGCTGCCGTAGAATAGGTTTAGGGTCGGGTTTCTTTTATTTTTTTTGTCCTATAAAAGTTTGAAATGTAATGAAAATCTGTGTGTTTGCATTAATCTCGGCCGGTATATATGAACTTTCACAATAATATAGTATATTGTAGGAGTACTAGCAAGATGCCCGTGCGTTGCACGGAACATCAAGATCTTGTGGGAGAAAAGGATGAATGAGGGAAGGCCTTATCTGCAAATGTGGAGAGGAGTGCGGGTAAATTGTCATAGTTTCCTTCCTATCCGTTAGATATAGATCGGACGGCCTATATTGCAGGATGGCAGGCACACCATCACACCAACTCTGCTTTTTATAAGAGTAGATAGATAGATAGATATGGAATGATGATTCGTTTTTGTGTGTATAAACTTAGAAGGTTTGAACCGAGACAAAGCTAACATGTGAAGTAAATAAACACATAGGGTCTACATACAAAATTTACCTTACGCACTCCAATAGTAGTACGTCCACTACACATTCCCGCATTTCACATCTTTCTAGTTCTACGGGAACCTATGAAAGGGTTAACGTAAATTGCCTCTCTCTCTCCTCCCTGATTTTCATGGTGGTGGGCCCCTCCCTCCCCCAAATCTATAATCAACAGCTCACACGTTTCACATTACGTTAATTACGTAACTCGTATTACGTAGGTGTAGCATTACTCGTCCTAAAAAACCCAACTAAGCCAACCTCCCAGCATATCGCGCGGGAAAAGACCCGGTCGCGCCGTTTTAGTCGGGATTACCGGACTACTAGTAGTAGTATCGATGGATCGCGCGAAGCACCAAGTTTTTTTTAGGGGGCGAAGCACCAAGTTTAAAAGGAAAAAAGGCGGTACACTCATTGCACCCCACACACGTACGGTCCTGCACACAGCCCACGCAAACGGAACGCGCTTCGGCTTGCCTCTTCACTGACATGTGGGACTACACTTGGAGAAACCGACCATGCGCCAAACTACCCCCGCCCACCGCGCGAAAATCCCCCCCCCCAAAATTTCCCCTGAATCCCAAATTCAACCGCCCTTCGGCCAACTAGCCAATAATATTCCCCAAACCCCCTTCACCCCGG
>NC_057796.1:118771131-118807079 GCF_018294505.1 Triticum aestivum | reverse complement strand
CCCTCCACTCCATTCGCTCCGCCAAAGCCGCCCTCCCAGCCACGCCGATACGTCGGCGCCGCAGTTCGTCGAGGGGACGCACGGCGATCCTCTCGCTCCCACAGTATGCTCTCATAGACTGTCGTCCTCTAGCCGCGCCACCATCGCTGGCGACGTTCTTGTGGAGATGCACGGCGGTCAGCGCGGCAACCGCTGGCGACATTCGTGTGGAGACGCACGGCGGTCAGCTTCACCACGGTACGCGCATTCTAGACTAAGGCCCCGTGCATGTCGGTGTAGCGCTGAATGTTAGCTGATAGACGCTGTTAATCTCACTGTTTGCTGAAGTAGTTTACAGTCAATATGCTTTGCTTAAGAAGCTTCCTTGCCCTGTTCTGCACTCAATCTGCTTAGCCAAGATGGCATGCCAAGCCCGATTAGTTGCTAAAATATCCTGCCCTATATTTATTGTGACGTAGATTGCCATGGTCTAGTAGCCAATCTGTTAGGTGAAATAGCTCTACACCATTTTATACTCGATCTTTGTTGCTGAGATGGCCTCCGATAGTTTGATGGTTGTGTGCTCGGTCTCATTGACTGCTGAAATAGCCTGCCATAATTTAGCACTCAAATATGTTTGCTGAATACATATATTTCGTTACTTAGATCTGCTCGTCCAACTATCTTGCCATAGCTTTAGACATCGACCTAGGTATTTTTTTCTAGACTTCATAAAAAAGCATATATGTTTTTCCTGTAATATCTAGTAGAACTAATTTGTATGTCTAACAGATGGACATGACTTGGATAACTTCTGCTCGAAGATTCTCCGCTGCATATGTCGAGGGGGTTGAAAACTTCATGAACTTTATCAGAGCTGAGTACGGTGGTCCGAAATCAGATGTGCTCTGCCCGTGTAGCAGTTGTATGAATACAGTTACAAGACCCCAGTCAACTGTTCAAAAACATCTACACTTGTATGGGATGTCGGTCACATATACTAGGTGGGTTCATCATGGTGAAGCTGTGAACGTCAATGTTACTGACTATGTGGAAGCAGCAGATCACCATCTTGATCTGCCTGATGCTCAGGTGGAAGAGGAGGAGGAGGTGGTGGTGGCAGAGCCAGTGAGTTTAACCAACATTGAAACAATGCTACGAAATGCTCGTGCATTTCGTGAACTTTCACCTACAGAAGAAAAACGGTGGGCCCGCTTGTTGGAACAATGCAATGTGTCTGTCACCCCAGGAAATAAGCTATCAGTATTCTCAGCTATGGTCACCTTTCTTCAGGTGAAGACATTTGAGCGGATGACCAACAAATCATTCGATGTGATGTTGGCTGCTTTTCGCAAATCTTTCCTAGATGCGTCTGAGCTGCCACACACCTACAATAAAATGAAGAATTTCCTTCGTGCAGTTGGAATTGGATATGATATGATCCATGGTTGTAAGAATAATTGTGTTCTGTTCCGGAAGGATTATGCCAACTTAAGTGAATGCCCGAAATGCAAATCATCAAGATGGAAAGATGGCGATGCTGTGAAGAGGATTCCTCATAATGTCTAGAGACATTTTCCAATTATACCAAGATTGCAGAGGTTGTTTCATGATGCTGAAAACAAGAGAGGATGTACTGTGGCATTCTAGGAACCAGGAGTATAGAGATCAGAAACACAAAATTTTTGCTACTGACCCGAGAAACATTAGTCTTGGCTTAGCTTCAGATGGATTTAACCGATTTGGCCACCAGAGCGCCACATATAGCATCTGGCCAGTGCTTGTTATCCCTTACGACATGCCTCCAAATGTTTGCACCAAAGAATCAAACTACATGATGGCCTTGCTCATCCCAGGGCCAAAAAGTCCTGGAAAGGATTTTTATTTATTCATGGAGCCTCTTGTGGAGGAACTTCAACAACTATGGAGGGGTGTTCTCACTGGAGACCTATATAGCAGCCCACCAGCTGATTTCTTTCTGCGTGCTGTTATAATTTGGTGCATCCATGATTATCCGGCTTTGGGCACTATGTCAGGGCGAACGACACATGGTTACAATGCATGTGTTCGCTGTGACAGGAATCCGCTGTCATATGCAGTACTTAGCAAGATCTGTTACATTGGACACCGTCGTTTCCTTGCCAAGGACAAGCCGCATCCTACAAAATACCGAAGACATGTGTTCAATGCAAAGCATGAAAACCATGATGCGCCAAAGAGGCTCACCGCCGATGAGTTGCAAGTGGAACTAGAGAAGGTCAGGCATATTACACCAGGAAACCATCCTGGTAATGGTAGCGGGAAAAGGAAGCATGGCAGGGAAGAAGAGAGATTATTGTTTACCCGCAGGTCCACTTTTTGGGACTTGGAGTATTGGAAAGATTTGGATTTGTGGCATAATCTTGATGTGATGCACATCGAGAAAAATATATGTGACAGCATTATCAGCACACTTCTTACCATTGAAGGTAAAACGAAAGATACCTTAAAATCTAGGATTGATTTGATACACCTGGGTATCAGAAAGGATTTGCAGGTGGAAGATGAAGGTAACCCACGGGATATGGCACCAGCTGTGTACGTCTTGGACAAGGTAAATATAAAAGAATTATGCGAGGTCCTGTCACGTGTGAGATTCCCATGTGGATTTGCTTCCAACCCTGAAAGGAGAGTCAGTGCAGATGGAAACAAGGTACAGGGGTTGAAAACTCATGACTGCCACGTCCTACTTCAAAGGGTTTTACCTGTTATCCTTAGAGGATTGGGCTGCCGTGACTTATATGGAGCAGTCGCAGAGTTGGGATAATTCTTCAGGGAACTCTGCAGTAGAAATATCAGGATAGATGCTTTGGAGCGTCTTAGAGACAAGATACCAACTATCCTATGTGCCCTTGAGAAGATATATCCTCTAGCCTTCTTTGATGTGATGGTGCATTTGGTTGTTCATCTACCTGATGAGGCACTACTTAGAGGTCCAGTCCAGTATGGCTGCTTGTACCCTATTGAAAGGCGGCTAGGCACTTTCAAGGGCTATGTTAGGAACAGAGCTAGACCCGAGGGTTCCATTGCAGAGGCCTACATTGCTACAGAAGCGTTGACATTCTGCTCAAAATACATTGAAACAGCTGATCAGCTTAGCAAAGAGGTGGGTGAAGACAATCCTGAGCTCAATTTTTCGATTATTCGGTTCGAGTTACAGGGAATAGTCGACAAGAGGACAAACCTAAAGATTTAGACAAAATGGTTTGGTATTTGTTGAATAACTGTCCTGAGATACTACCTTATATCAAGTAAGTGCTAAGTACTGCAGCTTATACATCGTAATCTACTAAACTTGCAGCACATTCTTATATATTTAGATGTTTGACGCGATCACTATGTTGTGCAACTGTCGGTGCACAAAGGAAGGGGTGCATCTTTGTACCGCTTTACCTGTGCACGGGCAGTCAGAGCCGCGCCCGCGGCCAAGCCAAGCAGAACAGGATGGTGAACCAAGGTAAAATCAAAGCCCAAGACAGACAGAGCAACGCCAAGACTGAGAACGCAAAGAAGCAGAGAGGTGAAGCAGGTTCCCCCGGCAAGATCCTTGTCGGGGGCAGCCTCAGCGGCCCCGGCAAGACCCTTGCCGGGGCGGCTCGCCCACACCAGCGGAGTGAGCCACCCTCGAGCCCATAGGTTCCAACTCAACCAACCACGTTGGAACTAGGGCTCGGGAGGCACCTCCATGGTGGCATGCAGATCTTTGTGAAGACAAGGAATATTCAAGATCAGATGAGGATTAAGGGACAACGGCCCTCGGCAAGATCCTTGCCGAGGAAAGCCACAAGACCCCCAGCATGATCCTTGCCGGGGACGACAGCGCGCCATGGCAAGACCCTTGCCGGGCCACCCGGCAAGGTCCTCACCGAGGACGCCAGCAGGGCCACTGCCAGACCCGCACCAACCAAGTCTCCGCCGCCGTTCGCATGCAGCTGCCAGCTCAACCAGCTGAGCAGGCACCTGCGTGGCAACATGCAGCTCCCAGGCCAACTCATCAAGCGCCTGCGTGGCGGCATGCAGATCTTCGTGAAGGCTCCACCACCGCGCCACCTTAGCTGCCTGCCTGCCTACATGGCGCCGCACGCATCGCTGGCCAGGGCGCGTGTCGAAGCGAGGAGGAGCGGCGACGGACGGGACGGGCCTCACCCCCGTCCCCGATAAAGCTAGGGGACACCTCAGCGGCGCATTAAATGCGTCTTGTCCTATAATACGAGCGATAAGCTCGTAGCACTGTACGCCTTTCCACCTCCTGTGTGCCACTATGGCAGCCCCTTTCGACTATAAAAGGAGGCCCATGGCATACTGGAGAAGGATTCGGCTCTTTGGAACCACGCACCCACCATAGCTAGTTCGAGAGCTCAAGAACTCTCTGAAATACATCCACCAAAGCAGGACTAGGATTTTACGCATACTCGCGGCCCGAACCTGGCTAAACGATCCTTGTGCTGATTACTAATCCTGCTCTTCTCGCAACCCTGCGCCCCGACAACCGTAGTAGGGATTCTTGTGATCCCATAGGTGTCGTTCCACACCAACATCTTTGGCACGCCAAGTAGGGGCGCAATTGTGAGAATCTGGTTTAGTAGTTAGCCTAGAGTTTCTTCATCGCCATGGCTCCCAAGAAGAAGACGGCCACGGTGATCGGCTCGTTGGGAGCCGAATGTCCCGTGCCAGTGCGGACGAGCAGCGGGCCGGTCACGGACAGGACCCGGGCCGCGGTCCGCGAGCACCAGCATCGCCCTGGCAGTCAGAGCCTGGCGAGCGGCAGCGTCCGTGCGCCAGACGATCGGCCGCACGTCGCCAGATCCAAAGACAAAGCTGGGCCCCCTGCAAGCGGCGCGGGGCCCTCCAGGAGTGTCGTTGTGCCACCCCCGGGCGGTGCAGCAACCTCCAGGACACCCACGCCGGCGCCCACAGCGCGCTCTTCCCAGGGTGCGCGCAACGAGCAGAGTCACCGCGCTGAAGACCCCGGACACCGCAGTGGGAAGTGCCCTGTGCATCGTCCGCGGGACAAAGGAGTTCAGCATGCCCGCCGAACTGCTGGCGAAAATGGCGCACAGCCGTTGGGTCGTGATAGAGCTCCTTCTAACGTGGTTAGAAGTCGAAGCGCGCCACGGTCCACCCAGCTGTCGCTGCCACCCACGCCAGCAGAAGCTTTGGCGCGCGCGCAGCTGCTCCTCAACTTCCCTCCTGCTACGGAGAAGCTCGACGAGTGGAGGGCCACCATCCGGAGCCTCGTCGCCGTCGCCAACACAGATGATCCGCGACCAGCGGGACCCTCGGGCCGGCGCCCCACCGAGCCACCACATGCCAGTGCTGGGAGGACCGGGGGTGCTGTGGATACGGTGCACTCTCCTCCTCCTCGCAAGCCGCCGCGGGCGTCGGCCCGTCATGACGACGCTTGTGATAACATCTCCATAGCATCGTACGACCTGCGGACCCACCGCGACCAGCGCCAAGTTCTTCGAGAACGAGCTCATGAAGATGCTCGAACCACTATCGAGCGCCGCGTGATACACGCCACCAGTCGGACAAGCGGGCGGGACCCGCTATGGACCACCCAGCGCCGAGGGGCTCCGGCGGCCTACCTTACGAGGTGGGCTGCCCAGCCTT
Source organism: Triticum aestivum (assembly GCF_018294505.1). Taxonomy (NCBI): domain Eukaryota; kingdom Viridiplantae; phylum Streptophyta; class Magnoliopsida; order Poales; family Poaceae; genus Triticum; species Triticum aestivum. The sequence goes on along the minus strand of NC_057796.1, from coordinate 118,801,448 downwards.
TACCCGTGAACTGTGGCAGTTCCAGTGGCCGTCCCACTGCACGTTCAAGCCCGACGTCGACGAGAAGCACTACAAAAAAAGACACATCCGTGACATTTTGGGCCGAACGAATTTTTTTCTGTCTTACATATGATGTGGTGGGCTCCTACTTCTATGACAAAAAATCATGACAGAAAATGGGCTTTTCATCCTGGGCGGGCCGGAGACGCAGCTGCATGACATTCTTTGGGCCGTCCATGACGAAAAAAACCATGGTGGAAGCGAGGGCGAGGAAAATTTCGGGGAGTTCCCGGTTACGGTGGGAGGTCGGGGGCCAAGCGATGCGCGTTTCTCTCGTACACGTACGCGCGTGTGTGCGAGGCATTGGCTCTCACTGAACCCGAGCGAGGCGTTGGGCTCTAACTGAACCCGAGCGATTGCACTGCAGGCTACGCATTACTGAACCCGAGCGATCGATCGATGGCTGTTAACTGAACCCGATCGAGCGATTCCTTCGCTACTGCTGCTAACTGAAGCCGATCGATGCTGCCTCTGGGATGAACAGTGTGCGTTGCGGGGGGGTTTGGATGAACAGTGAGTGGTGGCGTTGCCTCTGGATGAACAGGACCCCGTGGTGTGGTGGAGGGCTGGATGAACAGTAGACGGTGGAGGGGTGCCCGTGGAGGGGTGGTTGAATAGGACCTCGTGGTGTGGAGGGCTGGATGAATAGTAGACGGTGCAGGGGTGCCCGTGGAGGGGTGGTTGAACAGTAGCCGGTGGAGTAGCGCGCGGTGGAGGCTGGATGAACAGGAGCCCGTGGAGGCTGAAAGGAGGTCGACGGTAGCCCGTGGAGGCTGGAGGAGGTCGACGGTGGAGATGAATAGTATCTCGTGGAGTCCCGTTTTGCGGTATGCCACACCCCTCCCGATGAACATGACCCCGTTTCGACCGTAGGAGGTCCGTTTCGTCCGTTTTGCGGTACGCCACACCCCTCCCGATCAACAGGACCCCCGTTTCGACCGTAGGAGGTCCGCTTCGTCCGTTTTGAGGTACGCCACACCCCTCCCGATCAACAGGACCTCCGTTTCGGCCGTAGGAGGTCTGTTTCCTCTGTTTTGCAGTATGCCACACCCCTCCCGATCAACAGGACCCCGTTCCGAACGTAGGAGGTCCGTTTCCTCCGTTGTGCGGTACGCCAGGCCTCGTTTCCATCGCCTGTTCCATCCAAGCCCTCCCGATGAACACGACCACGCATTCCGTTTCGACCCAGCCGGTTGGCTCCCACGCATTCCGTTGCCTCCCGATGAACACGACGCATTCCGTTGCCTCCCCAGGAACACGACGCATTCCGTTGCCTCCCGATGAACACGATGACGACGTTATTTCTCCGTTCCGACCCAGCCATGTACACGGGCGCTGGCCGTACGTATGCGCGAGTAGGTGTTCGAGACCCCGCCCGTATGTACACATACGTGGCCGTATTTTCTTTCTTGCACCCTGGCCGCTGTACGTCCGTGTACATGCTACGTGCGCGCCTCTACTATGACACGTACGCGCCTCTACTACGACACCTGCGCACCTCTACATCCACCAGTATATATGTACGTACACGTTCGCGACTAGAATGACAACGCTACGTACGCTTCGACCAGGTGGGTCCCGACTATCAGGCACTTCCTTGCCTGCGAAGATGTAGCTGGTGGGTCCCAGCAGTTAGGGGGGCGAATAGTTTTTTTTGCCCGGACGCACTTCCTTGCGTGCGAAGATGTAGCTGGTGGGTCCCAGCAGTCAGGGGGAAACATTTTTTTCACGAAATACAGTGGCCCGTCCGGTGGGTCCCAGCTGTCAGGTGGAAGAATCATTATTTTCCGCGTAATAAGGAGGCACTTCCTTGCTGCGGCCGTGGACCCAGCTGTCAGCCTCTCCACGTACAGTCCACGTCCGATGGAAGTCGTTCCTTGACCACGTTGACCACGCCGCGCTGAGAGCACCAGGGCGGTGGACGACGGCGAGGCCTTGGAAGGGGACGACAGGGAGCCGGGGAAGACGCTGCAGTGAAAGCCTGCACGGAGAGGAGTACGAGGGTTCACTGGTTCGGCTGCGGTGTGAGGCTGCCGTCGCCGCAGGGCCTGGCCAGCGGTGGGAATAGTAGGGGGCGGTGAGGCCTCCGCGGCAACACAGCTGGCCACGGGAGGCAGGAGCATGCGGCACGACCGGCGCTGCTTTGGGCGGCTGGAGCAAGAAGACCAGAGGTTGAAGAAGCACTACGGCCGTTGGATGGACATCGTACGGTCACTGGAGCTAGAATCGTTCATATTGACTAAAGTTGACAAAGGCCCCCATCCCAGTCAACTTAGTAGGCCCACAAGTCAGCCTCCCACCATGGTGGGTCCCAGCTAGCAGGGGGAGTATTCATTTTTTTGTGCGTAATAAGGAGGCACTTCCTTGCGTGCGAAGATATAGCTGGTGGGTCCGAGCTGTCATCGGCGGTAACGTTTTTTCGCGAAATATAGAGGCCCTTTCGGTGGGTCCCTGATGTCAGGTGGAGGAATCATTATTTTGCGCGTAATAAGGAGGCATTTCCTCGCGTGCGGCCGTGGACCCAGCTGTCGGCCTCTCCACGTACAATCCACTTTAGATGCATGTCGGTCGTTGACCACATTGACCAGGCCGCGCCAAGAGCGCCAGGGCGGTGGACGACGGCGAGGCCTAGGAAGGGGACGATGGGGAGCCGGGGAAGACGCGGCAGTGGAAGCCCGCGCGGAGAGGAGTACGTCTGTACGAGGGTTTACTGGTTCGTCTGCCGTCGCCGGAGAATAACAACAGGTGTGGGTGAGTAGAGGGATGGCTAGGACAGCGATGGGATTACGGTGGGGCGGTGAGGCCTGCGCGGCAGCAGAGCCGGCCGCGGGGAGGAGGGAGCAGGCAGTCCCGCCGGCGCTTGTTTTAGCGGCTGGAGCAGGAAGAGCAGAGATTGAAGAAGCACGACAGCCGTTGGATGGCCATCCAACAGCCACTGCTTGTGCGTCAACCTTTTTTTAGGAAAGCCTCAAATCTGTGGAAAACAGCATAGAGCCCATCTGCCATTATTTCTAATAATTTACAGCCCATTTGCTAATTATTAAGGTTTTTTTTGGAGCCCATATTCTTTTTGTTAGCATTACAGCCCATATTGTGGCCACGGTTAAAAAACAATACGAAATTTTGCATATTTCGGTGCGGTCCGAACTGTTTTTAATCCTGAAATTTCGACTGACATTCAAACTGATTTTAAAAATAAATGTATATCAATATAAAATCCAACAAATTCTCCACGCATAAAAATTAATGTAATTTAAAATCTCGAAATTAAAAAAAAGATATTTGAAACTAATTGCCGGTTTGATGTGTTTTAAAAATGTACAACCCATTTCTCATTACTGATGGGCCATTTTCTCGGCCAGCCGAATGAAAGCTCTCCTCGTCTTGAAAGATTTGCAGCCCAACAGGCCTGACAAAGCGACTTACTTGGCAAATCACAAAAAACTGGGCTGTGGCCGTGGACCCAGCTGTCAGCCTCTCCACGTACAGTACTCTTCCGATGGAAGTCGTTCCTTGACCATGTTGACCACGCCGGGCGGAGAGCACCATGGCGTTGGACGACGGCAAGGCCTAGGAACGGGACGACGCGGAGCCGGGGAAGACGCGGTAGTGGAAGCCCGCGCGGAGAGGAGTACGAGGGTTCACTGGTTCGGCTGCGGTGTGAGGCTGCCGTCGGCGCAGGGCCTAGCCAGCGGTCGGAATAGTAGGGGCGGTGAGGCCTCCGCGGCAGGACAGCTGGCCACGGGAGGCAGGAGCAAGCGGCACGACCGGCGCTGCTTTGGGCGGCTGGAGGAAGAAGACCAGAGGTTGAAGAAGCACTACGGCCGTTGGATGGACATCGTACGGTCACTGGAGCTAGAATCGTTCATATTGACTAAATTTGACAAAGGCCCCCGTCCCAGTCAACTTAGTAGGCACACAAGTCAGCCTCCCACCATGGTGGGTCCCAGCTAGCAGGGGGAGTATTCATTTTTTGTGTGCGTAATACGGAGGCACTTCCTTGCGTGCGAAGATATAGCTGGTGGGTCCGAGCTGTCAGCGGCGGTAACATTTTTTTCGCGAAATACAGAGGCCCTTTCGATGGGTCCCTGATGGCAGGTGGAGGAATCATTATTTTGCGCGTAATAAGGAGGCATTTCCTTGCGTGCGGCCGTGGACCCAGATGTCGGCCTCTCCACGTACAGTCCACTTCATATGCATGTCGGTCGTTGACCACGTTGACCAGGCCGCGCCGAGAGCGCCAGGGCGGTGGACGACGGCGAGGCCTAGGAAGGGGACGACGGGGAGCCGGGGAAGACGCGGCAGTGGAAGCCCGCGCGGAGAGGAGTACGACTGTACGAGGGTTTACTGGTTCGTCTGCCGTCGCCAGAGAATAACAACAGGTGTGGGTGAGTAGAGGGATGGCTAGGCCAGCGATGGGAGTACGGTGGGGCGGTGAGGCCTGCGCGGCAGCAGAGCTGGCCGCGGGGAGGAGGGAGCAGGCCTAGACGGGGCAGCCCAAAACCACGTCCAACACTTGCCAAAACTTCGTCCCTCGTTTTCTCTGTGTTTCGCACACTCGACATTGTGTGGGCATTTTGACTGTGCATCATATGAAGATGTGCTATGCATGAATGTTGATCAGCATGATGTTAACTGGCTGGTAGTTCCATTTTCGACCATGAATAAAACTTCCAACATGATGTTAACCCTGTTTGAAAAGGTCGTGTTAATATAAATGCTCTGCCTCTGAAAGTTGCAGTTTCTTATCTGAAACTGAACTTGCAGTTTCTTATCTGAAACTGAAACTTGCAGTCTCTTCTCTGAGAATCACATTGTCTGCACTTTTATACTCCTATGAAACTACATTTTTTTATGTGCTAAAAATAGATCTCTAGAATTCATAAAATAATTCATATGCTCAATACTGCAAATCTGAAATTCAAAAGACATTCATATCTGAAAGTACTCTCAAAATACACAACACAAAACACAATTCACAACCTGCAAATACTGACAACCCTAAGCTCCTCCTGACAATTCACAACCTGCCCGACTATTGGGCTGGGGGGCAGCCCCCTCCTATTCCTCGGCGGCAGACAGCCGCCCCATGAGACAATGTGAACGGCGAGGGAGACGATGGCGGGGAAGCGTCGTCGGGCCAACTGCTTTTCTCCTCTTGCAGTTGGGTTCGGTCGACGAAGACTCCACCGGCTCGCTCTGGCAGGACACCCTCACAAACGGCACCCTGTAGATACTCGATCCTTCAATCTCTGGTGGATGCTCCATTTGGGATCAATACTCCCACCACCGCTCCCTCACGATCGGATTCGGTGAATCTGTTTGCTCCATGGCCCAGAGGAGTAGCTCTATGTACTCCGGCGCGACTCCCTCCGGGAGTATCGCCGCCTTTTCACTCTGTTGCATATATTTGGCCATGGATGTCGCCGTCGCCGCTAGTTGGTCCTTGTTGTCAAACCAAGACTGTATCTTCAACATCCTAGCTAGCTTCACAGGGTCGTCGTCTGCGATCCTCACGTATTGGTTGTACTCCTCCATCGATCTACTTCTCCACAGCACCTTCACTCGCCGGCGGTGGTTTTTGAATGGAAGAGGAGGGGAGCAGCGCTGGTTTTGGATTAGAACGGGAGAGGAGTGACGCTGGTTTTGGACTGGAACAGGAGAGGAGGGGCGGTGGTTTTGAAATGGAAGAGGAGAGGAGCGGCGCTGCATTTAGATTGGAACAGGAGAGGAGCGGCGGTGGTTTAAGAGGAGAAGAGCGGAAGAGCGGCGCTGGTCTTGGAAGTATTTTTTTGTTGTTTTGCGTATTTTGGGTCAAAGTTTGACCACGTACTGTATTTGACAAGTAAAATGTGAATGCATGTCACCAAAAATTGTATTGTTTGGTTCGTATCTGAATGTACTTTCAAATTATATTATTTTTGCAACGTATAACATATATTTTATGTGCGAAAATCATGGTCAATTATGACCCAGAATAAAAGGGAGACTAGTTAATGTGGGGTCGCTTTCTTAATTGAAGGGTAAATTGATTTTGATTTTGATCCAGTCACAGCGCGCCGGCCCTCTCGTCCAATCCTAAATCGCTGCCGCACGGTCCTCTCCCTCTTCTCCATTGCAAAACCACCTCCTCTCCTCTCCATCATCTCCATTCCAAAACCACCGTCTCACCTCTCCCTCTTCTGATCTTCTCCATTGCAAAACCACCTCCTCTCCTCTCCATCATCTCCATTCCAAAACCACCGTCTCGCCTCTCCCTCTTCTGATCTTCTCCATTGCAAAACCACCTCCTCTCCTGTCCATCATCTCCATTCCAAAACCACCGTCTCGCCTCTCACTCTTCTCTATTGCAAGACCACCATCTCTCCTCCCATCTTCCAAAGCTAGCACCAGACCACTCAGAAGGACATCTATGGAGAGGATGCAGCAGCGAATCAGGCAGATCGCCGGCGGCGACCAGGCAAAGTTAGCCAGGTTGAAGGAGATCCTTAGTTGGTTTGACAATGAGTGGGAGATTTCGAGGACGGTGCAGGCCATGTGGCAATGTATGCGAAAGAGCGAGATAGCGGCGATGAGGGCGCTCGATGTACATGTACTCCTCGGCGGCAGTCACGCCGCAGTCGTCCGAGTTCATCGAGTATCTCCTCTGGGCGATGGAGCAGACAGATTCGCCCGAGGCGACAGTCAGGCGGAGGTGGTGGGCGTACAGGTCGAAGGTCGAGCACCCAGAGGATAACGAATCGATCGAGTATGGTGTGCCGTTCGTGAGGGTGCAGAGCCAGCCGGAGCCACAGGAGTATTCGTTCTCCCACCGCAAGAGGAGGCCAGATGGCGCGACGTCGCTTCCCCGCCGTTCTCCACGGTTCCCTCGACGCTCGCCTCGTTTCAACGGCGGCGGTAGGGTTTAAGGTAAGCTTCGCACTAACCTAATCTTCCACCTGCTCATGCTTACAATCAGTGTGACAGCTAATGAAAATCATGCTTACAATCAATCTTCGAGTACTATGCCAATCACCCTAAAATAGCTCTGGACCTTTGGGTCAAAGTTGTGACATAGTGTACAAATAAAGAAAAATAGATTGGTGCTTCTTTCAGAAAAGAGTACTCCCTAGAAAACTGCCAATATAAGCTACTAGTATTTGGTTAGATGATTTGCTGCCGAGAAAGATCCGTCCACAGAGAGCGCCACACATCCCACTGGTGGTGGTGGATGCCAATGCGTGCATGCAGCATGGTTGGTGTCGGTAATTTTTACTTGGCACACCTTGCACTCTGCATATATGCCGGTTCCATAAGTACATTTGTGCAGTTCCACCAAAATGCAGCTGAATAACCCTGTTTGCACAGATAATGAAAAAGCGTGATTACATTATAGTGGCACTAGTTGATGAAACACACAAAATAAATAGAAGAAAATATTGCGATAGTATCATAGTATGCCATGCTGCGAGGGCGAGATGGGCCCTGCGACGCCTCATACGGTACGCCTCATACTGGACATCGTCCCAAGTCTCCCAGATACACCTTCTGCCAGTGATGAACATCAGTGCACAGCGGTAGTACAAGGAGGCGCCTTGAGACATTCAAATCTCTATTTTTGTACATATCAACTAAAATTAAGCACCCCAGTTTGCATAAACGCTTAAACATTAACAATGGGACTAGTTGATGAAACATACATTAACAAAGAGAAGCACTTTCTTTATCTACATTGGAAATGAAATGATAGAGATGACACTCGCTCTATTTTAACTGTATTATTACTTCATTTTATCAGTGACACTAGGGTCGAGCAGGTGGCAAACGAGGTGTACCGTGCATCGCAAGGATGGAGGCCGGGGGTGCTTAGACTGGGATGCTGAAGCTGGCTCTTTCAGCCACCAACATGGATGATTCAATTCATGGGACCTTTTGGTGCAGTTCACCTAAAATGAAGCAATGTCCTGTGAGCTAGCAGCTTCTTCTTCAAAAAAAAATTAACAAAAGGGCTCCAGCCCCGGTTCCATTTCCATCAGAAAACGAAGCCCACAGAGCTTCTTCTTCATTAGTTGCAAAAAAATTGAGCAACATCAAGGTTGGTTGTGAAGCTCCTGGAATGCTCAACTATAATTTGGATATCATTTGTGCAGTTCAACTAAGATCGAGCGTGAAATGTTTATCTCTGTTTGCACAAAAAAGGTGGAAAGGAGGGTGACTAACAAGTGATGAAACATGCATCAAATGAAAAGAAGCATGTTCCTTATCTGAATGGCAATCCTACAAGGACAGTAGCAATTTCTAAAGCACTGGCATTGCTAGATATTAGTGTGGGCATTAGGATTAACTATGACAACCGTTAAATACGACATTACTTTGGGCACGGGAGAGTAGGCGGACCAGGACAGTTGCATTTCTAACAAAAAGAACCAACTTATCTTAATGGGAAATTTTAGCAGGACATGTAAAGAAGTGCCATTGATTCATATTACTGGAGGCATTACATTGAAAACAACATTGGTTTAACATGTCCTTACTTTTAACAGTGCGACTGCTACATTTTACCAGTGGCATTACATAAGAGTGGCTCGGGGCAACAAACATCAGAACAGGATATCTGGGTTGGTCCCATTTTTGTTCGGTATAGCCACCTTATACTGTGTGAGGCTAGCAAATCTAGTGCTGGACTTACTCTGTTGACTTGTCCCCCAGTCCCCACTTTCTTTCCTTTTTCAACCAATAGATCGGGTTTATATTGAGTTTGTACTGCGTTTCCCTTTATTTCCCTATTAGACCTAGAGACCAGTTGGATAGCCAGTCTCTGCTACTTTTCGCCCCCATTATTTCCTCTTTCGACCAAGTCCTAGATTCAGGTAACAAATCCTCCCCCACCCCCCACCCCCTTTCTTCCTTGTTTGAACCAAGTAGTACTAGATTCGAGTGCATGAACTAGTTTTACCTCTTAAACGTAAAAAAATTAGGTGGTTTTCGAATAGCCTATCGATCCTATCTACGAGGGGGCCTGAGAAATAGTAAAAGATACAAATGCAGCGACGTCAGGAGCTCGGGAAGTAGAGCAAGGCCGGTTTCGAAGGAAGTTATACCTGATGGTCGCCGGGATGTCGCTAGGTGGGCGGCGGGAGGCCGGATCTGCCCACACTACGGCAGCGAGGAAGAAGGGGTCGGAGGCCCTCCCTCGCCAGCGGTGCTTGGGAGAGAACGGCAAGGAAGGCTGATCGGGACGCACCCAGCAGTGGGTAAGAGCCGTCGCCGAGGACGACCGCGTGAACGTTGCACCTTCTCACCTTCTCCGGTGGAGAGGATCCGGCTGGATCTGTGACCAGCGGTGAGCAGAGAGGGAGAGAGAGTGTGTGGCCACCGCTGTCGTGTTTAGATCTGGAGAGGCCGAGACAGTGTGAAGAGAGCAACACTAGCAAGCAAGCGCGGAGGCTCCTGCCTATATAGTGGAGTAGTACTAGTTTTCTTTTGTCTATCGGAGCCGGCTTGACCTCGTCAATGACTGTCGAGAAGTCTTCATGCACGTGGCCCGGAGGCGCAGTTGTCGTCATTTTGATCTGAAGCGCCGGATTATAACATATAGCACGAAAAAATGCCACATGACAAGAAAGCATAACCTCACTGCCCAAAGGAGACAACATGGATCCCGACGGACAAACTAGACGAGGAACAAAGCTCAAATTAAAGATAAACTCGTAGAAAAGGGGTCCGTCGATAGATGTCCTAATTAACATAGCCGGCTTGACCTAGATGGCAGTCGAGTAGTCACTGTTCGTGCATGTGCCCCCAATGACTAGCCCAACTCAGTTCTCGCTGTTTAACCCTCGCAGTGATCCGAAGCACATGACACCTAATTTTGCGAGATGACAAGAAACCTTTTTTTAGATTTCTCACCACAACTACAGCCATGTACAACACAGCCTGCACGATATGTAGACGATAGCCAATCCAGGCGTGTCTGCTGGAGTCTGGTCACATGCATGGACGAACTGATCTTCCGTGTCTTGCAGGGATCGTCCAGGCACCAACGTAGTACATCACTTCTCTAGTACTATCGCTCGTCTCCCTCTTCTATTAAGTCACCCGACTTGCGGGGCCGGGGAGTGTGCCTATGGTCGGTCCTCAATTGCCGTCCCACATGTGTGTGCAAACGCAATATGACGCGCGTTCCATTCGGAGAGCAGCGTGCCAGACCGACCGACCGTCTGGGGTGCGACGTGAACGCGACGGGCATGCTGTATACTCCGTACATGTGTACCGCTGTTTTCTAGACGCTTTGCTCCAAGGCGCGGGCGCAATCCATGGATACAAAATTAGTATACTATATACTATTTAAAAGTCGAGGGCGGGGCTTTTCCTGCGCGGTAGGCGGTGGGGCAGTTCCGCCTAGTCGGTTCGACAGAGACGCGAGAAGACGAGGGAGACCCCTACCCTAGGGTGCCCTAGGTAGTTGCCGCACGCATCATTGTTTTCTCCTTTCTTTATGCTCTTGCGCCCTAGAGTGAAATGATGGTTGCTTCGTCCGTCCAGCTTAATGCGGGAAAGGTGGGGCTTTGTGATTTGACCCCTCATCGCTTATTTTCTACTACTGCGGCGCTACGACCGGGGTGCCTCCAATTCCAACCGCTGCTCCGAACTGTAATTTAGTGCATCGCACGTCGAACAAGACGGTGGATGAGCCACATGTCGGCCAAAGGGGTCCTGTTAAGTGTGTCACCATTTCGTGTGCGGACTGACCATGCTTGAGTTGCTACGCCAACACGACAGGAGCAGCCTACCACTTGGTTTTGCTCTTGGTGAATCCCGACTATATTGATCTAAAAAGATACGTGCTGAACTACCCTCTCCGTCTCGGTTTTTTTATTTTTAGGCGTCTCGTTTTATAGGGCCTGCACGTAGTTCTAGGTCATCCATTTGACTAACTAAATATGAGTTACTATGTCACAAAAAGTATATCATTGGATTCTTAAGCGGATGTAGTTGTATTTAAAAGTCGAGGGCGGGGCTTTTCCTGCGCGGTAGGCGGGGCAGTTCCGCCTAGTCGGTTCGACAGAGACGCGAGAAGACAAGGGAGTAGGCTGCTGCAAACGTAGGGCTGTGTGATTTGACAGCGAGTTACTGCTGGACAGGTGGGGCCCCGTGATTTGACTTGCCATTATCATTTTAACTGCGGCGCTATGACCGGCGTGAGTCTTCCGATTCCTGACCACCTCCATATAGGTGCCTCTCCCAATGCTCCACCATGTAGTAGAGGCTGGCTCTTGCATGAGAGCCCACTTCTCCACTTTTTCCTTGCCTCTCTTTCCTCCACATATGCAAAAATTCCATGTAAAGCGCACTATTGTACTTACTTTTACTTGCTCCTATAGGTGCTTAAGCTTGCCACATAGGCATAAAGTCTGATGTGGCAATTTAATCAAGAAGAGAGAGACTAGTTTGGTGACCCAAGGAAGAAACGGTGCTAAGCACGTGTACCTAGGTGAAAAGACAATTTTGAGTCTATAGCTAATTAAATGAAGCAAACTTAGCAACACCATTTCATTGGAAGAGGTCACTCCTTGGCAAATGCAATAAATACTAGTACTCCCTGTGTCCCATAATATAAGAACGTTTTTGGCACTACAGGACGGAGGGAGTACGAAGAAAGAGATAGAGAGGAGTAAAAAATTTACACTTATAGCCAACCTTGTTGTAGTATGAGTGACTAAGTGATGACTATGTATGACATGCCAACATCAGATAGCCTAACGCACCGTGTTAAATCTCCAAGGGTGCGACCGCGCGAGCGACGTGACGGTCGTGGTAGGCGCGACCATGATACGGGCTGCTGGCAGCCCTTGGATCTGAGATCAAACGGTCGCATGCTAAGTTGCTGAAAATTTGCAGAATAACCCTCCAGGATAGGATATTCACCCATAGGTCTAGAACCACGCCATGCAACCGTTCGATCTCAGATCCAAGGGCTCTCGGAAGCCCGTATCATGGGAGAATGGAAAGCCACTACCCTGTCGTTCGCACGCTGGTAGTTCGCTCCTACTCGTCCCCGCACGCCCCTTCAATACTACGGCGGTTCGCTCCTAGTCGTCCCGTCCATTCACATTACGGCAGTTCCACTAATCCTAACCCTCCTCCCAAATCCATGGCGTCCCAAATCTCCATGATCGGCGGTGAGTACAAGGTTAGAACCATCACCGGCGATGAGTTCGACGTCATCTACACCCGTTCTTCCGCGACGGTGAAAGGATGCCTTTCTCGCTTCAAACGCATGTTCGAAGACTCAGATGATGAGTGGGTCGCTGGGCTAGATGTTGAGTACACCACAGTCCTGGGACGAAGAGAGGAAGAAGCCCGCCGTGATCCAGGTTTGCGTGCATGACTTATGCTTGGTCTACCACATATGCCATGCCGACGTTGAGTGCCAAGATTTTAAGGACTTCCTCGAGAGCAACCTAGTCAAATTCGTTATTGTAGACTTTGGTAACGACAAAGAAGTCCTGCGTCGGATAGGCCTCATTGTAGGCAACACCTTCGACCTCTAGAAGAATCGGCTGGTGTCCTCTCGTCAGCCTTCAATGCTGACCCTGGCAGGAGCCATGGTTCATCCTTCGTACGGTAAACTGGAGAAACCTCCATACACGTTTCATCGTCATGCATGGCAGCGGAATGTACTAGATATAGACCACATCCACTACGCTGTAATGGATGGCTACCTTTGCTTCAATATCTACAAGGGTTGGATGAAGAGCAACAGCCAAGTGTGCGGTTCAAGCAAAGAAGTATCGGCCAAGAGGAAGAGGGACAAGGACGAAGTCGAGGACGTGGAGGAGGACTCCGAGTAAGGTGGCAGTGTCATTGCTCATGGTGGTTCTAATGCAGTGTCTACCGGAATAGTTGCAAAGTTTAATTTCAGGTGTGCTTAATTTAATTTGAGGGGTGTGTTGTGCTGAGCCCCCAGCAGAACTATGTTATGTTTCTTCTCATTACTTTAACTCTTCAGTACGTACATACTAGTATTTCTTACATTTCATCTTTTAGTTGCTATAATACTACCACTCATTTCTTCACATTATATACGTACAATATATATGGCCAACATCATATAGCCAGCAGTTTAGTTGTCAAAGAATTTCAGGGTGCTTAGTTTTGTCAAAGAATTCCAGGATGCTTAGAGGGTGCTTGGATCCAAGGAACTTATTTTAGTCTGACTAAAAATAGTCTCTTTAAGAGGCTAAAGTTCCAAGCACCCCTAACTAAAGAGGGGCTAGAACTAGTCTTGAGACTAAAAATTTTTAGTCAGGGGTACCCCTACTAAAATGTGGATTAGTCCTCTCTCTACTCATTTAACTCCTCTCCTTTAACACAGGCGAGTTCTGGATTGGAGGGTTTGAAGGATAATAAATGCTCATTAACTTGATTTTAGCCTTTTTAGTATTTGGATCCAAGCATGGGTGAGGCTAGCATGTTTTAGTCCCACTACTTTTAGTCATGGGACTAAAACGTATCCAAGCACCCTCTTAGTTTTATTTGAGGGGTGGGTTGTGCTGGACACCATTATTGTGACTAGCCTTTTTAATAGTACTATATGCATAATTTGGCGACGAGCGCTCTCTATATGTACCACCTTTTTTTTAATTTCAAGTTTTGCTCCATGGCGCAATCCATCGATACTACTGCTGTACAAAAGTATACATTTTTTAAAAGGCTAGAGGGTGGGGCAGTCTAGCTTGGTCGGTTTCACGAGAGGCGAGGGCCTTTGTGATTTGATGGCTCATTACTACTGGAAGGCGGGGCCTTGTGATTTGACTGCTCGTATAAATGCGCCGACGACCTGATCAAGGAGGAGCAAAGAACCGTGCGGTATACTCAAGCTTTCCACTGGAGTAGTACTGTGACGGAGGAGCACGAAACACGGCAGCCCAGTGCCATATGGCGATAAAAAATGATCTAATTTGCTAGTCATCTCATTGTTAGCATTGTTCTATTCATTCCCTAAAAAAACATTGTTCTATTCATGCCTCGCAGAGAACGTGACACGTGCGGCGAAACACCCGAAGCAAAAGATGAAACACAGGAGCAAAAGAAGAAGGAAGATTATCACCCCAAATGATCTAATTCGCCGCGGAGTCATAACTGCTTCTTCATCGCCTCCACGACCTCCATCTCGTTGCACGTCTCCTCCGCCATCTTCTTCATTCTGTCCATGATGCGGGATTTCTCGACGCGAGCCTTCATCATCTGTTCCATGGCCGCATTACGTACCTTGACAGCAGCCGGGTGCTCGATGCGGAGCTTCGCCAACTCCTCCTTCTGTTCCATGATGAGGGCCTGCAGCATCTTCATCGAGGAACTACTATTCTCATGCAGCTTCTTCCAGCCGGCGTTCTTCTCCTTCAACAGGTCGATCTCGTTGTAGAGCTTCGCCTTGTCCTCCTGAAGTCGCAGGATTTCGACGGTCGCCTTCCTCTCTGAGGCAATGCTCTTCTTCAGCAGCATCACCAAGCCGGCGGTCAACTCCCTCTGCTGATTGAGCTCAGCGGGCATGTCGTCGAGGCTCTCCTTCAGCAACTCCATCAAGCCTTGGATGAACTCCTTCTGCTTATTGAGCTGATCGGGCATGCCGTCGAGGGATAACGACTCCAGCTCCGCCGGCTCGGCATGTTCGCCTCCGCGGCTAGGGCGCTCCTGGGAGCCATCGCCTGCCCGTGAGAGATCTTTCGAGGTCTCTGCGTGGCGGCGAGCCCTCTCTTTTTTTTCCGCAGCCTTGGTTGCCGCTCCCTTGTTACGAGTAGTTCTCGACCTAGAGCTCTGCTCACTGGCCATGGCAACGACGGACGAAGAAGAAGCACTTATGAGGAGGAAAGGTAGAGTAATTTTCGGTTAGGTAGTTCCCCTTTTTATAACCTAAGTACTAGCACTAGTACTAATACCTGCATAGTGGGAACACATTCAGGATTGGTACGTACTAGTAGGTGTGAGCAGGTTTTCGAATGTGATGGGAACAAGGTAAAGATTAATTGATGGTTTTGGTTTCGAGGCCCGAAACGGCTCCCGATGAGTTTAGCGGAACATAAATTTAAGTACTACACTGCTCAAATGCGTAAATATTATGTTACTGTCAAAAATTGGCACAAAATACGAAGGAGACCAATGGAAGTACTACTAGCAACCCACGATTTAACTACTCGCATGCGCACAGTGGAGTAATAATGTCTTTCTTCCGCCCTCACGTCCACTCAATTTGCATGCGCTGTATTAGTTGACCATCAATGAAGTGAACGACTTTGCACGCGTCAAATTATCACATGGGGTGGATCTTGGTACAAAATTGCGTCCGCCCGTGTACCCACGTGTGCGTGCGAGGGAATGAGTGCGTGCGTGGCGTGCGTGCACATCTTCGCTTCGTGCATGTACTGCCAGTATGACTCAGGGAGGACGAGTACATTCTTCTGGAACCTGCAGCACGTCACTGTGATCAATCCACGCAAGGAGGTCGCGACAACGCCTCCACATGTGCCACGTGGCTTCATGAACTGTAAGAGAGACACTATGTAGCGTGCCATTGGTATTCTAGTTTACGTGTTTTGCACATACTCGAACTACTAGTAAGGTACATGTGCATTGCACGCATTAGATTTTGCAACCAAATTATGAATAAATACCACACAATAGCATGTAAGCTCTGAGTCAAATATGCCTGATGTAGTCCTTCGTTTAATTCTTATAGTTCATCTCATTCAAAATCAATTAGTTTTTATAAAAAAGCTAAGAACGCGGGAATAGGAAAAACATGGGATTATAGGGAATGTTGTCTTGAATCCTACAGGATTGTACGAGTGTTTGATTGTGCATAGAAAAAATGCAGAATTATTTCAAAGAGGTTTGAGTGGATGGGATGTTTCCTATGAAATCTAGTGCAAATGAATCATATGGAAAAATTCCTATGGTTTACAATCCTACGAATCAAACAACCAAGATAGGAAAAATTCCTAATGATTAGAATCCTCCAAAATTCCTTTGAGAATCCTTTGAATCAAAGAAGCCCTTAATCTATTTTATGATTCATGGAATTGTGCATTGTAAAGCATAAAGTAAAAACAAATAATGGCAATTCAACTAGAAAAAAAGTTTGGGCAGTTATGATATGGAAGATTCTAGAACAAAAGAGAACCACTGTTGTTTTGAGGTTTGTGCATTATGCTTAAGTTCAACCATGGAGTTTGCTAGATTGTACATGTGGCAAAATCGGGTGGGGGGCTAGAAGATGGTGCGAGGGGCCGAGTGGAGGGAGACTATGAAGGAATGCACAAGTGCGAGATCGATATTTAGAGAGAGGGGGCGAACACGTGCGCTGTTGCGCGCAGTGGCGGAGCCATGAAAAATAAATGAGCTAGGGGGCCAAGCATTGCTAATCCTTTACGAGGAGGGTCAATTCATGAACTTAAACCATTTTTAGCAGCAATTGTCTAATGATCACATTCATATTAGCCTCGATATATAGTGATGTTAGGGGGGCAGGGGGCATGGCCCTTACTGCCCCCTGTCTTCGCCATTGTGCACACGTCTGAGAGATGAAGCGGAAGGCATGGATGATGAGAGGGGGACGTTGGATATATAATTAATGTGGGTGTATTAGCTATATATGTTAATCCTATATAGAGAGGTATAGATTGATCGATGTGGACGTGGGAAAGAGGGTGAGACCTCACTGGATATATCGATTGATCGGTTTGTGTGGAAAACTATGAAAGACCTAGCTATATACACACATACATAGAGGAACATCGATCGTTGCGCATGCACGCGTGAGAGATAAAGAATGCCCGATATGATGGAGAGGGGGGTGTGTGTGGGTGTGTGCCTTCATGGGAGACCGACCTGAAGAAAAAGATTGTATGCGTGTGATGGATAATGCCGACTGGTAGTGTGTGTGCATGCATGCACGAGAGAAAGTTAGTGGTACAATTATAAAAGAGAAGACTACTGTGTGGGTGTAAAAGAATATGTGAGGTCATAATCAATGTAAAGTTGAATTCAAATATTTGAATAAGAGATCCTGATGTTTGAAACCCATGCATGCATGAATATAACGGAGATCTGCGCGGTGTGTTTTGGAAACGAGCATGTTGTAATAAATACACATTGAACAAGGTCAGACTGATTTGAATTTGAGATACCGATGGCAGACATCATTTGGCAACGTCGCATCCGTGCATGGACACACTATTCTAATTGGAGATGATGGGCGGCTTTCGCATCACATATCTATATCTATACCCCTATATATATATTATATTTTATATTTTTTTATATTGTGTGCGGGTAACTTTAACGTTGAAAGATGGTCGTTGGATGAGGCGAATCCGATGGTCCAAAGATGGAAAATTTGAGCACTACTGGCCGTTGGATATCATCTAGATTCCACCAGATTTTGCCACATGTATAATCTAGAAGACTCCATGGTTGAACTTAAGCATAATGCACAAACATCAAAACACAAGCACTTCTTATTTATTCTAGAATTTTCCGTATCAGAATTGCCCAAATGTTTTTGTACATGATTTGCCATTATTTGTTTTTACTTTATGTCTTACGGCGCACAATTCCATGAATCTTAAAATAGATTAGCTTTCTTATAAAAACTAGATGATTTTGAATGAAATGAACTATAAGAATTAAACGAACATCTACATCATGCATATATGACTCAAAGCTTGCATGCTATAATGTGGTATTTATTCATAATTTGGTTGCCAAATCTCATGCGTGCAATGCACGTGTACCTTACTCTAGTCTAAATGGTGTTTGTGTGTGTGTTGTGCGTGTTGAGATGCAAATTGTCTTTTTTTGGGTACACGTTAAGCTTGTTCTTCCGAAATTTCAAGCCGCGCCTTGTTATGCCGAAAATTCAAGCTAGCGTCTCTGTCTATCGTGCTGCGAAACTCCCGCATCTTCAACCCGCGCCTTGTTAGCCCGAAATATTTAAGATATATCTTTGTCTCGTTGTGCTCCGACAACTCCCTCCATCTCAACCCGCGCCTTGCTATTCCGAAATTACAACACGCGCGAAAACTCCCACCTCCTGTGAAATCCCGACACGCGAAATGCCCGTGGTACCCCTGAACCGAAAGAACCACCTCAAATCGGTGGGGGGTACTTTCGTAACTTACCCCACATTTCGGACAAGCGCGTCTCTAAGCCATGGTTCCCCACTGCCATCCCATCCGCCCACCCATTCGTACACCGAGGCCGCGAAAACCTGCGACGAAACCCCACACCCTGCTCCGTCCGCCACCCAGCCGGAGCCTCTTCCCCGACGACGTCGTCCACAGCAACACCTCGACGTCCCTCATCCACCGTACCGGATGAGGATCCGTCGTCGATCTCATCGTCCCGCCGGTTCAGCCACCCCGTCCTCCACCCCAAGGAGCTGCCCCGACGTTCCCCTCGTCTTTCGCGGCACCTCCATTCCCACACCGCCGTCTTCACCTGCACCACCGGAAGAGCATCATCATCACTGTTTCCTTGGATGAAGTTGCGGCCTAATCGGTGCCACCAAAGAGGTTGTACACTAATCGCCGCATTTTCTTCTTGATTCGATCTCACGGTGCTGCCGGGGCTCGGTCCCGAGCCGACACGGCGCGGCTCCATCCACGGCGGCGTCGCCGACCACTTCCTCCACGGCGGCGTCGCCGGCCACTTCCTCCACGGCGTCGCTCCCTTGGCGGCGACGTCCACATCAGTAGGAGCTGCTGCTGCTTTAGGTCTCGCTCGTGCTGCTGCTCTGCTCTTGCTCTCGGTACCCTGCCTGGTCTGCACTTGCTATTGCTCTTGCTCGTGCTGCTGCTCTCGCTCTTGCTCTTGCTTGCGATGCTGCTCCCATTTAGCTACACTTCAATCGACTGAATCGACTTTTGGGTCGGTCGATTTTCAGGGGGTGGGGGGGCTCGCCGGGGTGAAGGAAGAACCAGCCGCAGCAGGGAGGGGGGCTCGCCGGAGAGGTACCCCACTATCTATCTTAGGGTTCAGGATGGGGGCAGTGGTCGCCGGCGGTGGCGGGGCGTTGGCGGGGCGGTGGCGTGGGGATCGCCGGAGAAAAAGCTCGGCACGGGGAGGGCCTAGAGGGATGGCCGGGGCGGCGGCGGACTGGTGGTGGGGAGTGTTTTCGGGGCGGCGCACCGCCGGCCGCGGGCGGCAGGGGGCTGCTGTTTGGCCGGTGGTGGCTGGCGGCTCAGGGGGGTGGAGGTTGAAGATGAACCGCAGGCCCTTGATTTCGTATCCAACGGCTACAAAATTGACTGACCAGAGATGAAAAAGTCAGTCGACCGACGTGTAGCCTCACCTTGCTAGTGCGTTCAGCTTCGCCAGCAAAATTCAGTTTCGACAGCAAAATTCAGTTTCGACAGCAAAATTCAGTTTCAACAGTTAAGTTCAGTTTCGACAGTTAAGTTCAGTTTTGACAGTTAAATTCAGTTTCGACAATTAAGTTCAGAGATGAGCGGCTAATGTATTTTACATCTAGCACTTTGTGGTTATGTATTTTACGTCATGTATTGGAGATGCTATTAGAATTCCACTCATGTTAACGTTGTTCGTTGTCTCTCTTGTCCTGCTTCAGCCTTGGCGTCGTACAACTCACCGGAGCTACTCCAACGATGAAACCCTCCATCACAGCGGAGCAGTACGTCGTGCTCCATCTCCATACGCCTAAGATCTTCTTCCCCTCCTCCGACAGCAAAGTCAGCCGGAGCATCCTCACCGGCCAACCCAATCACGCTGAGATCGACATGGCTTCGCCAAAGAGGTTGTACACTTGTTGCATCTCTTTTTTACTCTACATGTTATATATATTTTCCACTGAGCACTCGTAGTAACAGGAAATACGATTATTTTATCCTACTATATGACAAGCAGTGAGGTACCAGGCAACTTAGCTATCCGTGATGGACTCTCTTGAACGCCATCATTATTTATCTCTGCGCGTTCGAGCTGTGCATTTGTCGATGGGCCTGGGAGTTGAGCTAGTATGGCAGTGGCCTGGGTCCAAAGTAATAGAAGTAGCACAAAAACATTTTTTTAGTGTAGGATTTTCCTTGCTCAAGCCTGCCTACTAGAATCGCCAGTGCTTGAAAGGAAAAGTGAATGAAAAACATCGGAATTGGAAAGTTTCCTATGGTACTACCTTTCATGAATTTGGTGCAAAGGAATGGAGCAAAGGAAAACTGTAGGATTTGTTCCTTTAGTGTCTCCTTGAAAGAAAAACCGTAGGAATTCTAATTTCCACTTCTCCTCCTTTTCATATTCCTATTCATCAAGCACAAGACTAAGAGATAGTAGCATAATAGCATTATAACTGTACATTTTCTTGTGGTTTGACTTAATCTCACCATGCTTTTTTGCATCCTGTGATCTTCCAATTGTTGTGAATCAAACACCCACATTGGCAGAAATCCTGTGTTTTTAAATTCTCTGTTTTGCACGTGCATTCCTATCCTATTCCTGTCTATTTCCTATCCCTGCATTGTTAGAATCCTCAAATTCAAACAAGCCCTTACTCAATTACTTCTGTTACAGATTTGTGTCAAAGAAAACCTTGTGTGGTTTGTACTGCTCCTGCGGCGCTGTGTTCCACCCCAGCTCAGCTGCTCCAACAACGGAAGGGTTCACCACAGCAGGGATCCGCTCTCCAGACTGTCTTTCGCCGCCTCAGATCTTCTTCCCCGCCGCCAGCAGCCACGGCAACTGCATTACCATCATCAACTGAGCAGATGACCTTGAGGACTACACGGGTCCGCAAGAGAGGTCGCACTCTTCCGTGTCTGCTTACGTTATGCGTCGCTTAATATGATGACATGCTACATTATCGTCGTGTTCACCTATTAGACTCCGAGTCAGGTCCAAACTAATGCTGAAACTTGAGTTTTTAAATGGTTGTGGGGTACATATTGGGGCAGCAATCAGTACTACCTGTCTACTATCTGGTTAATCTCCGGTGTCTACTATGAGTTTCATGTTGGGTGCAAACAAACATTAAAGGAGCCATTATCTGTATTTTTTAATTAAAGCTATTATCTGCTTGCTATCATTGGTTTTGGGTCTATCCACAGTTTGCTACCATCACTCCGGATTTGTGCATGCACTCCTTACATAATCTCACTATGTTTTATTCCTATGCATGCCAGTTATTGTACACAATGGAACTGATCATGTAGAGCAAAAGAGACGAGCCTTGCGTGGCAATAAAATTTCATGCAGACGTCGTTCCATGGTGGGCGCAAAGGCAGCCCCCCCTCCACCCATTTCGGATCGTAATCAAGAGGAAGATAACTGTTCTGAGGGGGATTCAGAAGGAGAAGACCACTCCTATTTACCCCATGAGGTCTTCTCTCTAACTTGGCATGCTGATGTTGGTAATATCATGCATATGGTGCCTTGCATTGCTTACTGTATACATTAAAGATGTCATCTGCTTAGTTTAGACATGTTTTGTGGCAATGCCATCTGTTTAGTTTCTTTATCATATATGTGAATCATGCAATGCCATCTTGTCTAGCCAGGCATCATATATGTGAATTTTGCAATGCCACCCTGGTTAGCCAGTCATCTTATATGTGAATTATATCATGCCATCATTTTTTTATTACGTGTTAAATTTGTCAACAATTTTAGTACATTCAATTACTCTTCCTGTGCATCAGCCATTCGGCACGGTCATCGAAAAATCTGGAGTGGAAACAAGGTCTTCAGAGCAGACAATGCTATCTGACGAAGCGCATGTCTTGCTGGTTACCGATAGCTCCTCAGAGGAGGATTCGGAGATAGATGACCAGTCATATTCCCCCCCCCCCCGAGGTGCATGCCCTAACTTGGCAGGGTTATGTTGCTCATATCGTGTGTATGGTATCTTGCATTGCTATGTCATTTGCTTAGTTTAGACATGCTTTGTGTGAATGCCACCTGTTTAGTGTCTAATTACCATATATGTGAATTATGCAATGCCATCTTGTTGCAAGACATTATATATGTGAATTATGCAATGTTATCTTGTTGCAAGGCATTATGTATGTGAATTATGCAATGCCATGCTGTTTAGGCAAGCGTCATATATGTGAATTATATCATGCCGTCCTTTTTTTGTATTTCTCATTGCTTTTGTCGACAATGTTTGTATATTCAACTGCTCTTCCTGTGCATCAGCCATTTGAATTGGTGATGGAGAAATCTGGAGTGAAAACTAGGTCTTCAGAGCAGATAATGCTACCTGCTGAAGAAGATATCTTGCTGGTTACAGATAGCTCTTCAGAGGAGGATTCAGAGGCAGATGACCAGTCCTATTATCCCCCTGAGGTGTATGCTCAAACTTGGCAGGGTTATATTACTCATATAATGCATATGTTGTATTGCAATGCTTAGTTTTTACATCATATACACAATATTGAATGCCATCTCCTTAGTTGACACATCATATATGCGATTGCCCTCTGCTCACTTCCTTAGTATATAAATCATATATTTGAATTGTGTCATGCCATGATGTTTACATAGACAGCATGTATCTGAATTATGGCATGCTAACCCATTTTCTAAAGACATAATATAGTTATATCATCTCATCCTGTTTACATAGTCATCATATTTTAAATTATGTCATTCTATCCGTGAATTATATCATGCCATCATGTTTCCATCGACGGCATGTTTGTGATTTATGGCATGCCAACCACTTTAATAGACACATCGTATAGTTATATCATGTCATCCTGTTTACATAGTCATCATATTTTGAAGTATGTCATTCTATCCTGTTTAGTTAGCCATCATATTGTGAAATTGTGCCATGCTATCCTGTTTAATTAGCCATCATATATGTGAAATTATGTCCTGCTATTCTGTTTGCTTAGACAACATAAATGTGAATTATTTCATGCCCTGTTTTCTTCCCTACTATCCATTGCACCTGTCTATCTTACAATGTCTGTACATTCAATTACTTTTCTTGTTTATCAGCCATTTCAATTGGAGGGAGTGATGGCAGTATCTGTGGGAGTAAAAACACGGTCTTCAGAAAAGATCGTGGTACCTGTCTATGCAGATAGAACCACGGTTGTACTTGCCCAAGAACCAGCCCCACCACACATAACCCACACTCATGCAAATTGTACCCCTACCCAGTTGGACAGAGAACTAGCTACACCCCTTCTAACCCCAACCCCAGCAGATAGACACCCAGTTCCCGTTGACACAGCACCATCTCCACCACAGAGCACCCAAACACGAGCAGTTAGTAAGGCAACTGCAGTGCCCAAATCACGAGGACCACCACTCCGAACCCGAAGTCAATGCTTAAAGCAGAAGAAGAATTGTTCTCAGGTCAGGTTCCGTAGCTATGGTTCATACTACTTTGCTCTTGCATCACTGTATTTACTGATACCAACTAATTTCAAATTTGAAGGATGCAATTTAAACTCCAATGGCGCAACAGGTATGTTTTAAACCTGTTTCTTCAACGTGTTTGGTTGTTTGCTGTTGTAACTTGCTCTATGTTGATTTCAGTTTCAATTGAATAAACAGTTATGTTCTCATGCCATGCACATTACAAGTGTTGTTATTGCTGTGTAGTTTCCCACACTTATATTCTGTCTATGCTGCTTTGTCTTAAATAGATATGATTCGAACTGTATCTATCTTGATTTGGCAACATAAACTAGAATGATATAGACCATACAGTGACCATACTACATAGATATATGTTTGTTTCATGCTGTTATCCTGTCCACCTTACTACTGAACTGGTTTACCAAAATGAGTTTCATATACTACATTGTAAACCTGAGATGTGTTTGTTTGTTTCTCTTTTAGAACGCGGATAAAATATTGGAGAAGAGTACCCTGTTATGCAATGGTAAAGGAAGTAATGCAGATAAGGTTCAAGATAGTGAGACATCCCTGTTGGTCTCCAAGAAAGCTGATAAAAACTATATTGAAGACATTGAGACAACCCCAAAGTCCTGTCTTGATGTAGTGTTCGAGTTACTGGCTACCACTGCTGGCACCAGCTCTTCGAACTCGTTGCCTGAATCAGTTAGGCTTCTTGAGTCTCAACTTCAAGTTGAAAGGCATCAATCAGATGTTATGCGACAGGAAGCCGAAGGACTGAGGAAGTCCCTGCAGAATTCAGATGCATACTTTCTGGTGCAACAGCAAGCGCTGGAGGACTTAAGCGCCAAACAAGAGAAAGTTAATAAGCTTGCTAAGCATCTTGCCAGCATTATGGGTACCCAGGATATTGTTTCTTGAGCTCTTCTGAAGTGGTTTCAGTTCTGGACTTGTTTTGCTGCGGCGTTTATATGCTACCGTGTTCCCTATATTTGCACTGGTGGCGAACTTTGATGCCCAGTGCATGTAATATGTGTAATAGCCGTGATAGCCTAGTGTAAGTTGCTTGCTTATTTATTTCCTTGTTGTCTTGTTTATTTGTTTGCTTGTAGTCAGTGCAGTTCTTTTTCTGCAGTTTGCTAGTGGCTGCAATAACCTATTTTTTAAAACTAGGCCACAATAACCATGGGCTAATATTTACTGTAGTGACACTGGGCCTCCTACGGGCCGTAGAAACAGTGGGCCTTCTACGGGCCGTAGAAACAGTGGGCCTTCTACGGGCCGTAGAAACAGTGGGCCTTCTACGGGCCATAGAAACAGTGGGCCTTCTACGGGCCGTAGAAACAGTGGGCCTTCTACGGGCCATAGAAACAATGGGCCTTCTACGGGCCGTATCATCAATGGGCCTTATACGGGCCGTATGATCGATTGGCCAAACATGGGCCAAATAGACCGCATTCTGGCCGTAAACGGGCTAGAGTTGGAATCGTCCGTTCATGGGCCGACCATAACGGGCCATCGTTAATAGGCCGTATTTGATGACGCTATGAAAATGGCCCAACGTATTAATGGACCACAAGCGGGCCGACTGTAACCACGGGCTGAATTTGGCCCACAAGCAGAAAATGATAGTAACGGGCCGTAAGTAAATGAATGCTGGAAAATAGCCCAAGAATAAATGGGCTCTGAGAAGGCCGAAAGATAACATGGGCTGGAAACGGCCCAACGGAATAACGGGCCATTAATGGGTATAAAGTGATACACTGTTCTTTACGGGCCAGTTTCACCATGGGCCGTTAATGGGTGTAAAGTGATACACTGTTCATTACGGGCCAGTTTCACCACGGGCCGTTAATAGGCCAAGAGTTACATAGGGCCTCATATGGGCCGAAAGACGTCATGGGCCATACATGGGCCAGAAGTGAAAACGGGCTGGAATCATATTGGATGGCCTAGATGACGCTACTGGGCCTAATTCGAATAGGGCGTAACAGGCCTTGGGTTAGCGGGCTGTAAATGGGCTATATGCGAATAGGCCATTAACAGGCTTACCATGGGCCGGCCCACCACCTTTTAACCAAGTCAAACGGACCGGCCTTTTCACAGGAATGGGCCTCTATTGGGCCGTGCCACGTGTCGACGTATCATAGGCGCCTTCTGTCCAATGAGTGGATGACATATGTCCCAGCGATGAGCCGACACGTGTTCCTCCAGCCAATGATGATTTTACACGTGGAAAATCCCCATTAGTCGGGGTTGTTAACGGGTTATCGGATCCAAAACCCGACCCAATAGCTTAACGGCATTCCGTTATGGTGGATGCCACGTGTCGGTCACCCTTGACGAAAGCACTTCTGTGACGCGCGATTTATCGTCATGGAAGTGGACACTTCCGTGATGATAATTTTGGTAATGTCATGTAACACTTCTACGACAGCACAGGTATGACTATCTTGATTCTGTCATAAATTTGTCATGGATGTACATGCATGACAAAAAACGCGACCTACTGTGACAAACATGTATCATCAGGGAAGTGTATTTTTTGTAGTGAAGTATACTGGCAAGACCCATCCATCCGAGTTCCTCAGCATCTACACCATCTCGATGCAGGCTGCCGGAGCTCGCGACGACAAGGTGCTTGCCAATTACTTCCCGTTGGCACTAAAGCCCAATGTTATGTCTTGGTTGATGCACTTGCCGGCGGATTCCATTTCTTCATGGTCGGATCTGCGCCATGAGTTCGTTGGCGCCTTCACTGGGGTCCACCAAGCTCATGGCCAGGCCAGTGATCTGCATATCATTCCCCAGAAGCCGAGTGCAGTACAACATCCCCGGCGTTCATCCCGCCACTGTGATCAGCGCGTTCCATCAGAACGTGCGCAACCGCAAGATGCACGAAGAGCTGGCGATGACCAAGGTTAAGGATGTGTCCGAACTCTACGTTCTGGCCGACAGGTGCGCCCGGGCTGAAGAAGGAAGGAAGTACCCCGGCGCAGACGCCGGCGCGGAAACCGACTCTATTGATGAAGACACCACCGCCCCGACGAAGAAGGGCCGACGTCGCAATAGGAAACGCAAGGGCAGGGCTGTGCTTGCCGTTGAAGGGTCTGACGACACCGGCGCTGCCAAGAAGGTCAAGGCAGACGACCCCAGCAAGGAGATTACCGGGTGCGTCGCCTGCCGGGCCTTAGCAGCTGCCGACAAGCCAGGGGGCTCTGGCAAGCAGTACTGCAAGATCCACCGCACCAAAGGCCACGACCTCCAGAACTGCCGGCAAGTCGAGCTACTTGCTGAAAAGCAAAAGGCCGAGTATGAGAGGCGGGACAAGGAGAAGGGCCAGGACGGTGCCGAGGGATCTGGCAAGAAGCGTGGCGGCCAAGGAGGCCGCCGCGACAAGGACAACCAGCAAGAGAGGCCCGCCCGGGGCCGTGACAAGAAGCAAGAAGACGATGATCATGACGAGGACGACGAGTCCAGAGAGCATGAGTTCCAGAAGGCTACAGAGGCCATGTGCGTCGACGGTGGTGCCTCGCTGCATACTTCTCACCGCCAGCTCAAGCAGTGGGCGCGAGAGATTACAGCAGCGGAGCCGTCGTTCGACGCTCAGAAGCCGCTGAAGTGGTCCAGCACGCCCCTCATCTTTGACGCCGAGGACCACCATGACCGCACAACCGCGGTCGGGTGTTTGCCGTTGTTGGTCTCCCCAATGATACGCAACCTCAAGGTGAACAAGATGTTGGTCAACGGCGGGGCCGGCCTGAACTTGATCTCGCCCGTTGAGGGAGTCCTAGACTAAGGGGTCCTCGGGCGTCCGGCCTGTTATCTGTTGGGCCGGACTGATGGGCTATGAAGACATGAAGGCCGAAGACTATACCCGTGTCCGGATTGGACTCTACTTGGCGTGGAAGGCAAGCTAGGCGACCGATTATGAAGATTTCCTCCTATGTAACCGACTCCATGTAACCCTAGATCTCTCCGGTGTCTATATAAACTGGAGGGCATAGTCCGGATAGCACAGATTCATTACCATATACTCATAGGCTAGACTTCTAGGGTTTAGCCATTACGATCTTGTGGTAGATCAACTCTTGTAACACTCATATTCATCAAGATCAATCAAGCAGGAAGTAGGGTATTACCTCCATAGAGAGGGCCCAAACCTGGGTAAACATTGTGTCCCCCGTCTCCTGTTACCATCGATCCTAGACGCACAGTTCGGGACCCCCTACCCGAGATCCGCCGGTTTTGACACCGACATTGGTGCTTTCATTGAGAGTTCCACTGTGCCGTTGATGAAAGGCTCGATGGCCCCTTCAATCGTTGGTAATGGCGTCGTTCAGGGAGAAACCTTTCTCCCCAGACAGGTTTTTGTATTCGGCGGCTTCATACCGCGGGCCAACTCACTTGGCCATCTGGAGCAGGTCGATAGCTACGCCCCTGGCCATCAGGTCAGATTTGGAAGCTTGAACTATGTCGCGGATATCCGTGGAGACTTGATCTTCGATGAATTTGAGACCGCGGCGATCGCTCCCCTTCTCTCCGATGAATATGACTCAAATCTGCCATCGGAGCACACCCAGGAGATGGACCCTGTTGCTGCAACGGCCTCAATACCGAAGCAGGTCATCCCCTCCAAGGCCATAAAGTCCGCGACGTTGGAGCCGCACACGGATTCGACATCCTGCAATGCTGGCATCAATGGAACTCCGGACTCGTCTCTGGCTACATGTTCCGGATCAAGTGCGCCTGCGGACACCGAGCTGGATCGGTTATCGATTTTCGAATTTAGCGCCGCAGACATCTTCCAGCATCCGCCTTTGGGTGACGTACTAAATTCTTTGAAGAACTTGTCATTGGAGGAAGACTCACAGCCGAACTATGTTCGGTTCGAGATAGAGGCGGGCGACGAGGAATTTTGCTCCCCACCCGCCACCCACTTCATAGCCACTGTCGACGACTTAACCGACGTGCTTGACTATGGCTCCGAAGACATCACCGGTATGGACGACGATGCCGACAATGAGCAAGGCCAAGACCCGCCATTCACTGGACGTTGGACGACCACCTCTTCGTACGACGTATACATGGTTGATACACCCAAAGGATCTGGCGACGACAAAGAAGAGCCAGATAAGAATAAACCTTCTGAGACGCAGTCCAAGCGCCGGCGCCCCAAACGCCATTCTAAGCCTCGCCGCTCAAAAGATAGCAACACTGGTACCGGAGAAAATAACACTCCGGGCGACGCCGAAAACAATGAAGACCCCATCGGTGCTGCATCCGAACAGGAGGAACATGACGACAGACAAGACAACCCTGATGAGCAGGCCATAGAAGATGACTCGGGGGACGATAGTTACCGTCCACCCTCCGAAGAGGAGACAAGCCTCGGCACCGAAGATTTCATCGTGCCTGAGGACCCTCTGGAGTAGGAGCGCTTTAAGCTTCAACTCATAGCCACCGCAAGGAGCCCGAAAAAGAAACAGCAGCAGCTTCAAGCTGAACAAGATCTACTCGTCGACAGATGGACTGACGTCCTGACAGGGGAAGAATACGGCCTCAAGCGCCCAGCCAAGAGCTACCCGAAACGCAGACTGCTACCTCAATTCGATGAGGAGGCACCGGAGCACACATCTCCCTCGCGTAATGCGGAACAACCACCACATGGTCGAGACAGGGCAGCCGACCGGCCACCATGCGGTCAGGATAAAGCGGCAACTCAGGCCAAATAGCAGCCTGCCCAAGCGCCCCGCAAAAATAAAGAAGGAAGAGTTCGGGGTCACACGTATGACCTCCGGCAGACCCTGGACAGTAGAGCAGGACATACAAGATCGATCTACAGATCACGAGGACGTGCCTCGAGGCATGAAGACGGCTACCTATTCGGACGTGACAAACCTAACCACGCCCGGTCCGAATGCCGCAGCGACACGGCCCGGTACAGAGGTGCCGCACACCCTCTCTGCTTCACAGACGAGGTACTGGATCACGAATTCCCTGAGGGATTCAAGCCCGTCAATATCGAATCATACGACGGCACAACCCGATCCCGCAGTATGGATCGAGGATTTAATTCTCCATATTCATATGGCTCGAGGAGATGACCTCCACGCCAATAAATACCTCCCACTCAAGCTCAAAGGGACAGCTCGGCACTGGCTTAATAGCCTGCCAGAAAATTCTATCGGCAGCTGGGAGGACTTGGAAGAAGCTTTCCTAGACAACTTCCAAGGAACCTATGTCCGGCCACCAGATGCCGATGACTTAAGCCACATAGTTCAACAACCCGGAGAATCAGCCAGAAAATTCTGGACTAGGTTCCTAACCAAAAAGAACTAGATCGTCGACTGTCCGGATGCCGAAGCCCTAGCGGCCTTTAAGCATAGTATCCGGGACGAATGGCTCGCCCGCCACCTCGGCCAAGAGAAACCGAGGTCCATGGCAGCCCTGACGGCACTTATGACCCGCTTTTGCACGGGAGAAGATAGTTGGCTGGCCCGCAGTACAAATACGGCCAACGAAATAAGTCCCTCCGAGGCCAAAAATAGCGCACGCAAGCTCCGGCGCAACAGAAACAAACGCCGAAGCAATGGCGATAACACCGATGACACAACAGTTCACGCCGGATTCAGTGGCTCTAAGTCCGGCCAATGAAAGAAGCCCTATAAAAGGAGCAGCGGAAAACCATCCAGTTTGGACCGCATGCTCGATCGTCCTTGCCAAATACATGGTACCCCAGACAAACCAGCCAGCCATAGTAACAGAGATTGCTGGGTCTTTAAACAAGCCAGCAAAGTAAATAACAGAAGCAAAGAAGGGGAATCACAGAGCGAAGACGACGACGAAGAGCCCCGGCAGGCAAACACTGAGGGGCAGAAGAAATTCCC